>NC_053490.1:258182612-258482612 GCF_905171775.1 Rana temporaria
GCCACTAACTTGCCTAGTAGTCGCATACATAGGCGAATAGTTGGTTCTTTTTTCCTTCGAACCACCTGAATCAATTCCTTGATAGCCTCGATCTTTACCAGGGGCAGGAACGCCTTTTGTTGTTCCGTATCCAACCTCATGCCGAGATATTCCAACTGCTTTGTAGGTTGAAATGCTGCTTTTTCTCGGTTTAGGACCCAGCCGAACCTCTCGAGGTACTGAACCGTGAGGGCCACTGCTCGCTCCAGGCAAGGAGGCGAGTGATCTATGATTAAGAGGTCGTCCAAGTATGCCAGGACCGTGACCCCTTGGATCCTTAGATTGGCTAGAACTGGAGCTAGGACCTTCGTGAACACCCGGGGGGCTGTAGCTAGCCCGAAGGGGAGAGCCACAAATTGGAAGTGACGCTGAGCCACCGCGAAGCGTAAAAATCTTTGATGTAGCTGAAAGATTGGTACGTGAAGGTAAGCATCCTTTATATCTATAGAGGCTAGAAAATCGCTTTTCTGGAGGGCGGCGGCTGCAAAATTGGCCTGACATCGCCGTTGGGCTTTGGTATGATAAACAGATTGGAGTAGAAACCTAGCCCTTGCTCTTGGGCTGGTACCTCTACTATCACGCCCTGGCAAAGCAGACGATCTAATGCCGCCAGCAACGAGGCCTTCTTTATTGGATCGTTTGGTACCCTCGATTCCTGAAAATTAGGAAGTGAGTGGGGGCGCCCCTTCATAAGGCAGACTTAGGGGCTGGCTTTGTTGGCTTGTGATACCATGGCTTCTTGCCCCCAGGGGCCTGTCCCTGCGACTTATTGTTAAAGTTTGATCGCGCAGGAGGCCGTTGATATTGCCTGGAAGCCGAGGGCCCCGGAACAGGGGAGAGCTGCCTTTTAAAAGCAGGACCCCGAAACTTTTTTTTGACTGGTAAAAGAGTACTTTTGCCACTCGATAAAGTCTGAATGTATTTATTCAGGTTTTCCTCTCCGAAGAGTCTTCCACCATGGAAGGGAAAGCCTGCCAGTAGTTTCTTGCATGGGGGCTCGGCCGACCAGTTCTTCAACCATAAGAGCCTTCTCATATGCACTAAAAACAGTGACAAACGAAACGCCTGTTGGATGGAATCTTTTATAGCATCCACCGCAAAGCACAGAGCTCTGGGTATATCAGCTAAGTCCTCTGCCTGCTGGGCAGGAATGTCCTTAAGCATCTGTTTTGTTTGGTCTTTTAACGCCTGACAGACCCCAATTGCAGCCACTGCTGGCTGCACCACTGCTCCTGCCGTAGCAAAGGATGCCTTTAAAAGTGTCTCTAAACGTTTATCAACCTATGTTTAATCAATAAACATTTGTATGTTTTCCACCGTCAATGACTTATTTACACAGGAGATGGCTGCGTCCACAGCTGGGAGCACCCACCTCTTAGAAAACTTCTCTTCCATAGGGTAGATAACAGAAAATCTCTTAGGCGGCAGAAAAATTCTGTCCGGTCGTACCCAATCCTGGAAGATCAATTCCTCTAACAGAGGATGGACCGGAAAAATTGCGTTACTTAAAGGCGCCTTCAAAGAGCCCAAAGAGGATACCGCAGGAACCTGAGGTTCTGGTAAGGGCAATTTAAATGCCGAGCGGACCATGTCTGTTAAAGACTGGACCCACAAGCTCTCCGCTTGGGAGGCTGAAAACGGTTCCTCAGTAGTGGATTCTTCAATCTCTGAACCATCCAGGTTCCGGTCCAACTGATCCTCCTGAACTTCTAATTCCTCCAGAGAGAGAAATTCAGCATCTGAGGATACACACTTAGGCGATGGGGATCTAGTCCGCTTCTTGCCTGGAATAGTGTTAGTGATCATAGCTGCTAATCTTTTTTCTAGCCCCCCTAGGCTGACAGCTAGCATCTCCTCTGTGAAGAACACAGGGTTGGGCGGATCTGGGCCAGCCTCAGCACCAGATCCCCCTAATGGCTCATCCAAGGCGACCCCCACTGGATTAACGGGAGGGGAGAGTACTGGCATAGCCTGACTGACATCAGAATCAGAGGGGGAACCCTTCTGTTTTTTGGCATTCTTTGTACCTTTTGATCCTGAACCTTTGGGAGCCATGATACAATACCGAGGGACTCCGCATATAACAGACTGGTATAGCCAGGAGTGCAATAGGGTTTAGAGGACAAGGACCATTAATGCCTAAAAACCGGTGGGGCTCAGTGCATTTAAATTATAGAATGTTTTATTTTTTTGCACTGTTCCCCAGGGACTGTGTTAATTGCCAGCGCTGCCAGAGACTCTTCTAGGCTAATTATAGATCTATATGGAGCAAGCTCCAGACCCGCAGGTCTCTATACCGCCATCAGGTCGCCACGATGCTTCTGCAGCCCCCGATCTGTGTCCCTCCAGCTCTTTGAATTATTATTATTATTATACAGGATTTATAAAGCGCCAACAGTTTGCGCAGCGCTTTACATCAGGGAAGACAGTACAGTCACGTTACAAATCAATACAGGAGGGATCAGAGGGCCCTGCTCGTTAGAGCTTACAATCTAGAAGAGCTGAAACCAAAGCAGCCCGCAGATAACAGCGAGGGGGGAACGCCCCCCTGCTTCCGACGTTGCTGACGCTCTCCCCGCCCCCCTCCGCGCGTCGCCGCATATCTCCTGCACGTGCCTGCGCGCGCGTACCAGATGGCTGTTTACAGACGCCGGCGGCGGAGGAGGAAGGGGGAACATGCGGGGACAGCGCGGCGTGATCCTCACCACCTGCATGTGGTGAGTACCTGACAGACAGACAAGCCAGCCCACAGACTTTGCTAAGACCCCTTTCACACTGGGGCGTTTTTCGGGCGTTTTTTAGGCGCTTTGGCGTTTAAAAAAAGCCTGTAAAGTGCCTGAAAGAAGCCTCATCTGCAATCCCAATGTGAAAGCCCAAGTGCTTTCAGAGGCCTTTCACACTGCCAGCGCCCGAAAACCGCTGGTAAAGCGCTGCTAAGACCCCTTTCACACTGAGGCGCTTTGGCGTTAAAAAAAGCTTCCTCAATGGGAAGGGGGCTTTAGGAGCGGTGTATTAACCGCTCCTAAAGCGCTGCAAAGAAGCTGCATGCAGGACTTTTTTTGACGCCCTGCCAGCTCAGCGCCTCAGTGTGAAAGCACTCAGGCTTTCACATTGGGATTGCAGATGCAGCTTCTTTCAGGCGCTTTTTTTAACGCTAAGACCACTTTCACACTGGGGTGTTTTTCAGGCGCTTTAGTGTGAAAGCACTCGAGCTTTCACATTGGGATTGCAGATGCAGCTTCTTTCAGGCGTTTTACAGGCGCTTTTTTTAACGCTAAAGCGCTTGAAAAATGCCCCAGTGTGAAAGGGCCCTTAGAAGGAAGGGGGGTGGGCTACCCTGTATTTCCTTACAGAATCAGGCACAGAGCCCATATCCCCAAATGTCATGCGGTGCAGCAATATATACAAACCAACACAGTCAGGGGGAAACTTAATTGTGGAAGTTTTGTTTTTTTTCTTATTTATTTGTTTTTATTTTTATATTCAAGGTCACAGAGATGTTAACATAACAAAAGCAAGGAATTCATAATCATATACATATCGCTCCAGTCAGCGAAAAACACAAAAAAAGTAGCAACCAACCAAGGCTTATCCAATCCTCTCCCTTACCCTATTGTTGTATAATTAACAACACATCTTAAGGCCCCATGCACACGAGAAGCAAATGCAAACTCATCTAAACACAAGTTTTCAAACGCAAAAACCGGCGTTTAAAACGCCCGTTTTTGCCGCGAATTTCGCGGCGTTTTACCGCGATTTACCGCGTTTGCGTTTATAAGCATTTGGTTAAGAAACATCATAAGACCCTCCCTAAGCTCAAAAAACAATATTATTTAACCATTTCAGCTATTTTGTGAGACCAGAGCAGCTGAGAGAGCAGCAGTGTACGTGTATTTAGCGTGTCACTTGCCACGTCACCTGGCCACGTCACCTGGCCACATCACCTGCCACGTCACCGGCCACGTCACCTGGCCACGTCACCTGCCACAAGTTGTGGATTGTCCACTGGCCACGTCACCTGCCACATCAACTGGCCACGTCACCTGCCAAGTTGTGAATTGTCCACTTGCCACATCACCTGGCCACGCCACCTGCCACAAGTTGTGGATTGTCCACTGGCCACGTCACCTGGCTATGTCACCTGCCACGTCACCTGGCCACGTCACCTGCCACAAGTTGTGGATTGTCCACTGGCCACGTCACCTGGCCACGTCACCTGGCCACATCACCTGCCACAAGTTGTGAATTGTCCACTGGCCACGCCACCTGCCACGTCACCTGCCATGTCACCTGGCCACGTCACCTGCCACAAGTTGTGGATTGTCCACTTGCCATGTCACCTGGCCACGTCACCTGCCACGTCACCTGGCCACGTCACCTGCCACAAGTTGTGGATTGTCCACTGGCCACGTCACCTGCCACATCAACTGGCCACGTCACCTGCCAAGTTGTGAATTGTCCACTTGCCACGTCACCTGGCCACGCCACCTGCCACAAGCTGTGGATTGTCCACTGGCCATGTCACCTGGCTATGTCACCTGCCACGTCACCTGGCCACGTCACCTGGCCACGTCACCTGGCCACGTCACCTGGCCACGTCACCTGGCCACGTCACCTGCCACAAGTTGTGGATTGTCCACTGGCCACGCCACCTGCCACGTCAACTGGCCACGTCACCTGCCACAAGTTGTGGATTGTCCACTGGCCACGTCACCTGGCCACGTCACCTGCCACATCACCTGCCTCAAGTTGTGTATTGTCCACTTGCCACGTCATCTGCCATGTCACCTGGCCACCCCACCTGCCGCAAGTTGTGGATTGTCCACTTGCCACGTCACCTGGCCACGTCACCTGCCACATCACCTGGCCACGTCACCTGCCACAAGTTGTGGATTGTCCACTGGCCACGTCACCTGCCACGTCAACTGGCCACGTCACCTGCCACAAGTTGTGGATTGTCCA
Organism: Rana temporaria; assembly: GCF_905171775.1. NCBI lineage: Eukaryota > Metazoa > Chordata > Amphibia > Anura > Ranidae > Rana > Rana temporaria. Next base: position 258,187,614 of record NC_053490.1, read on the forward strand.
CTGGCCACGTCACCTGGCCACGTCACCTGCCATGTCACCTGGCCACGTCACCTGCCACAAGTTGTGGATTGTCCACTGGCCACGTCACCAGGCCATGTCACCTGGCCACGTCACCTGGCCACGTCACCTGGCACAAGTTGTGGATTGTCCACTGGCCACATCAGCTGGCCACGTCACCTGCCATGTCACCTGGCCACGTCACCTGCCACAAGTTGTGGATTGTCCACTGGCCACGTCACCTGGCCACGTCACCTGCCACATCACCTGGCCACGTCACCTGCCTCAAGTTGTGTATTGTCCACTTGCCACGTCATCTGCCATGTCACCTGGCCACCCCACCTGCCACAAGTTGTGGATTGTCCACTGGCCACGTCACCTGGCCACGTCACCTGCCGCAAGTTGTGGATTGTCCACTTGCCATGTCACCTGGCCACGTCACCTGCCACATCACCTGGCCACGTCACCTGCCACAAGTTGTGGATTGTCCACTGGCCACGTCACCTGCCACGTCAACTGGCCACGTCACCTGCCACAAGTTGTGGATTGTCCACTGGCCACGTCACCTGGCCACGTCACCTGCCATGTCACCTGGCCACGTCACCTGCCACGTCACCTGGCCACGTCACCTGCCACAAGTTGTGGATTGTCCACTGGCCACGTCACCTGGCCACGTCACCTACCATGTCACCTGGCCACGTTACCTGCCACAAGTTGTGGATTGTCCACTTACCATGTCACCTGGCTACGTCACCTGCCACGTCACCTGGCCACATCACCTGCCACGTCACCTGGCCACGTCACCTGCCACAAGTTGTGGATTGTCCACTGGCCACGTCACCTGCCACAAGTTGTGGATTGTCCACAATGCAATGCAAGCAATTACATTTTTTATTTTTTTTATGGTTTTTCATCATTTGCCATAATTTTTGAGATTTCCAATGTAAAAAAATAGGTCACCTTTAAAAACGCCTATAAACGAAATCGCGGCAAAACGCCGGTACCGCGATTTGCCGCGATTTGCGTCTAAAACGCAAAAGCTGAAAGCTTCTGAACCCAAAATTTTGGGTTTGGAAAAACGGCCCTAAACCCAACTGCTTTGAAACGCCAAAAAACGTGATTGTGTGCATGGACACATAGGATAACATTAAATGTGTTCAGGGGCAGTTGAAAAAAATGCCCAAATGCCTCTGAACTCGAGTTTAGCAGCGTCCCGTGTGCATGGGGCCTTAACCTTTTAATCGGAATCTCTAGAGAAACTGTATTGTTCTCATACACCTTAGACCTCTCTGTTCCCTTGTCCCTATATACCCTACCTATCCCTCCCTCTAACCAAAAAAAAAAAAAAAACCCTCCCCTTCCAACCCCCCCCCCCCCCCCTATCCCCTGCACAAGAAATGGAGGGACTGTCTCTTATTTCTATTCATCGGATTCCTATACACACTCCTCCCGGGGATGACTCTTCACTCCTTATTCTACTCCATCAGTCTCATCCCCTCTTCAGAATACATAAACAGATTCCATCCTGTCCATGTTTCAACATACTGTTCTCTTTTATTTCGGGCTGAAAGAACTAGATCTTCTATGGCTCCTATCTCTCGGACTCTATTAAGCCATCTCGTAATGGAGGGTGGCCTAGTGTCTCTCCACTGTAAAGTTATTCCACTTTTAGCAGCATTTATCAAATGACATAGCACCGATTTTTTATACGCTCGCACCGGGATCTGTGAACTGTGGAGCAGGGAAAAAGCCGGATCATCCGGTATCTGAATTTCCGTGCATTTTTGAGATATTCTCTGGACTTCCAACCAATATTTTCTTACTTTTACACAGGACCAAAATATGTGCAACAAAGTTCCCTGCTCCAGTCCACATCTCCAGCAATACTCTGAATTTTCTATAGAAAATGTATGCATCTTTACTGGAGTGTAGTACCATTGGGTCAATAGTTTGTAGTTGGATTCCTGTATTTGCATAGATACTGATGAGTTTAGTGCTAGATAGATAATGTGTTTACGCTGAGTTAGTGAAAAATTCCTCCCCAGATCTCTTTCCCACTTATTAATTCCTGACAACACAAAGTCCTCCTGAGGAGAATTCAACAGTCTATACATCTTAGAACTCACTCGTTGTGTTGGTTCCTCATCATCGCAATAGCTCTCAAATTTTGTTAACTGTCCTAGGGATCTCATAAAATTATTTACTTGTAAAGCTTGCCAAAAGCTTAACTCAAAGTTTCCCCCTGGCTTCATTAAGACAGCGACGGATGGCCAAGTTTCTGTTTGCAAAAAATGTGAGACCTGCACCACGCCCTTTTCTTTTAGTTTGTTGAATACTGCTCCCTCTGTTCCTGGTTTAAAACCTGGGTTCCCCATTATAGGGAACAAGGGAGATTGGCTCGTTGAAAACTTTGGATTTCTACAGACTTTAGCTGCAATTAGCAGCGTTGGGCCGATTATAGGGTGTTTCTTCAACTTACTTGGTAATACATTGTAGCACCAGGGGGCTCTGCATAATGATATTGGGCTAATCTGTTGCTCTATATCAACCCAACGTTTGTAATACCTATGGGCGTCACGCCCCCCTGATGACGTTACTATAACGCAGTGTTTCTCAATTCCAGTCCTCAGGCCCCCCCAACAGGTCAGGTTTTCAGGATTTCCATTATTTTGCACAGGTGATTTGATCAGTTTCACTGCCTTAGTAATCACCACAGCCTTTTAATCTGAGGGAAATCCTAAAAAACCTGACCTGTTGGGGGGGCCAGAGGACTGGAATTGAGAAACACTGCTATAACGAAACGTACGTCGGAGGCAGCCTGGTCACGTGACTTACCACCCGCGCTGTGGAGTGTCGGCGAGGATCCATCTGATGGTGTGTCAGCGGCGGCTTTCATCCCCTCGCAGAGTCCTACCAATTGAAACCGCAACTCAGCGGTGACAGGTCCGCAGCCTCAGTGCCGGGTGGGCACCCCCAAATGTAAGGAGCCATTTGGCTGTTTTATGTATTTTTTAACACTTTTTAATTAAACGGTATCACGCTATTGGGCTTCCTGGCTTTTCTTCTTTTGCATAAAATCCCGTTTGGAGTTCCTGGATCTGCAAAGCGGTCTGTCCATATCCTCATGTGTGCAGGCACAATCCTGCATAAGCTCGTTTGACCATCTTTTTCACTAAAGGGGTCAACGAGCTCTGGTAAGAGCAATTCATTTCTCAAGCACCTTGGGTGGAATTGAAATTAATTATTCAGAAGCGGTGGTGGCACTTTCTCTTTTCACAGGACAACTGTTAATAACGAAGTGGATTATAATATCGTCTTCTTATATCATTTGGGACTTTTCCTGCATATTATTTTATGATCACATTTGAATTTACTTTGTGTGTGTTTTCCAAAGTGCAGCGCTGACTGCAATATGATGGGACTTTATTTTGTTATTTTTAATCAATTTTATACTTTATGAGTTATTGATTGTCAATCATAGGTGATTGATTCACGGCACTTTACACTTAATTGTATGGGCCTAGCGCCCTCTACTCTATATTTACAAATTATTTTTGTCTTTGAGGAGCAGCTTATTATATTATTCATTTATATTGTGATTAGGCGCGGAATTTCACTTTACACACTCCATATAACCCGTATAGTAATGAATATGCCGCTCTGTGTCCCGTGATGTACGAGAAAGAAACCTCTTGCCTTTGCCTCACTGGTGCTAATCTTACATTCTTTAGGTGCATACTATCCTCTGCTCATGGAGTCCGCTACCCCAGCAGACCATCCACAGCCTGTAAGGTAAGGGATGTCATGATTAGTAAGTAGAGAAAAGTAGAAAAAGAGAGCCTTGCCACTAACATCGTCTTATCCTGATAGCCCTGGCAGGTCTGTAAGATCTTCTCACTCTAAACGCAGGGAGCATTCACCTTCTAGGCACATACGCTCTACAAGAAGTTGGTCAAGTACCTCCTTAGATCACCATCTTTCCCACAGGAAATCATCAATGATCTCATGATAGACATCGTACCCACCCTACAGCCAATGCTTGCTGGGTATGCGAGGCTCAGGCCCTCCCTGACAAGCTGGTATGCCAGGCCTGCTTTGAGTAGGCAACCAGAGAAAAAGAAACAGATGCAAGGGAGGTATCCAATATAATCAGAGAATCCGTTAAGGAGTTAATTCTGCAAGTATCGACCACAGAACCGAATAGACCAGCTCAAATTGCTTCATCGGCTGTTTCATGTATCCCTCAAAAGTCAGACGATTCATTGGACGAAGAAGAGTTGCAGGCATACACTGGGTTTGACTTTACTTTAATAAACCCATTCGCAGTCATTAAAAGAAGTGATCGGTTGGGAAAAATCAAAGGAAGCCCCTCGCAAGCTCAGAAAATACTTTACGAATTTAAAGAAGGATCCAGAGACCTTCCCATTTATTGACAAGCTAGAAGATTTAATAAAAGATGAATGGCTAAAACCTGACAAAAAGACTAGCATTAACAATAGGCTATCAAAATTATACCCATTAAGGGAACCAGATGTAAACCCAGTCTTCTCAACACCAGTAGTGGACGCATCTCTAATGCGCCTGGCTAGGCATGTAACCTTGCCAATCGAGGACGCAGTAACATTAGAGACGTATTAAACCGAAAAATTGACCTCGACCTTAAAAAAAGCCTATTCACAGCAGCAGGAGGTGTCTGCAGACAAGCAATCACCCTAGTGGCGGTTGGTAGAGCAATTACTAGCTGGACCTCCAACGTCGAGAAATTGCTTTTGGAAGCAGCCGACCAAGAGAAAATTGTGTCTGCACTCCAAGAGCTCAGTTTAGCAGGAAACTTTGTGGCAGAAGCATCAGAGGATATAATAAGATCAGAAAGAGCCATGTTGAAGAAGAGTGTTGTGGTTAAAACCCTGAGTCGCAGATGCGGCTTCCAAGACTAAGGGCCTTTCACACGTGCGGACCGTTAGTCCATTTTTTCATACGTCTGTTTATGGATTAAAACGGACTGCAATGCTTTCCTATGGGATAGCGGACGTTAGCGGATGAGCATCCGCTAACGTCCGTTAACATCCGTCTCCGTTAAGCTCCATTTTGAACGGAATAAAACCCTATTTTCTTCCGTTAAAAAAACGGAACGGACGAAAAACGGATATTAGCGGACAATCCGTTAACATCCGATCCGCTGACATCCGTTTTTCATCAAAATATGTAACTTTAATAATATGCATACAATATGCATACATTACAATTTACCCTTTGACCCAGGTAGTGGTCTTAAGAAAGTCACATGCTTATTACATGCTGCCTAGTGCCTGGAGAGAAGAGACAGTGCCTGGAGAGAAAAAATGGCCAGAGATGTGTCCCTTGAACGGCTCATACAACTTGTCCATGTCAGGCCTGCTTTATGGGACAAAAGAAGCACAGAATACAGTGATAGAAACACCATTAGTATAAAGTGGGAAGAAATTTTTGAGGAGGTCACACCGAACTAGTTGTCGCTCAGCAATAAGCAGCGTTGGATACATGGTAAGCAGTTTGTGGGATGGGGGGTGGGTTGGCATGGTTAAACTTGTAGTCCACCCATATGTCAGCATCCATATGCCTGCCACAAGTTGTGGATTGTCCACTTGCCACAATTTGTGGATTGTCCACTTGCCACGTCACCTGTCAGGTCACCTGCCACAAGTTGTGGATTGTCCACTTGCCACGTCACCTGCCACAAGTTGTGGATTGTCCACTTGCCACGTCACCTGCCACAAGTTGTGGATTGCCCACTTGCCACATCACCTGCCACAAGTTGTGGATTGCCCACTTGCCACGTCACCTGCCACAAGTTGTGGATTGCCCACTTGCCACAAGTTGTGGATTGTCCACTTGCCACGTCACCTGCCACAAGTTGTGGATTGTCCACTTGCCACGTCACCTGCCACAAGTTGTGGATTGTCCACTTGCCACGTCACCTGCCACAAGTTGTGGATTGTCCACTTGCCACGTCACCTGCCACAAGTTGTGGATTGTCCACTTGCCACGTCACCTGCCACAAGTTGTGGATTGTCCACTTGCCACAAGTTGTGGATTGTCCACTTGCCACAAGTTGTGGATTGTCCACTTGCCACAAGTTGTGGATTGTCCACTTGCCACGTCACCTGCCACAAGTTGTGGATTGTCCACTTGCCACGTCACCTGCCACAAGTTGTGGATTGTCCACTTGCCACAAGTTGTGTATTGTCCACTTGCCACGTCACCTGCCACAAGTTGTGGATTGTCCACTTGCCACGTCACCTGCCGCAAGTTGTGGATTGTCCACTTGCCACGTCACCTGCCGCAAGTTGTGGATTGTCCACTTGCCACGTCACCTGCCGCAAGTTGTGGATTGTCCACTTGCCACGTCACCTGCCACAAGTTGTGGATTGTCCACTTGCCACGTCACCTGCCACAAGTTGTGGATTGTCCACTTGCCACAATTTGTGGATTGTCCACTTGCCACAAAATGTGGATTGTCCACTTGCCACGTCACCTGCCACAAGTTGTGGATTGTCCACTTGCCACAAGTTGTGGATTGTCCACTTGCCACGTCACCTGCCACAAGTTGTGGATTGTCCACTTGCCACAAGTTGTGGATTGTCTACAAAGTAAAAACCAAAATGGGCCAATATGCATCGCAAGCATAGGCTTACCTATAGGTAAAACGGACAAAAACAGTTTTTAAAAACCACTGTATTCCAAATATGGGTTTCAAATAGTATACGTACATGTTGGAATTCTATCAGTTCATTGTGTCTATTGTTCCTATGCAAGAGAGAAAATCATGACAAGGTGGCGATCGATCAGAGACCGGTATAGGCGGGAGCTGAAAGAGGACGCTAAAGAGAGTCGGAGCAGAGCTGGATCATCCCAAAAAAAAAAAAAAAGGCCTTTTTGAGATGCTGGAATTTAAGGAATGTGGTGGACTTAAGAAGGTAAATAAATAAATTATTTAACCTAGTAAACTCCAAATAGGAAGTAAACCCTATCCACAAAAAAAAAAAGAACCCTACAAGAAAAAGGCATAATGAGCTAGTATGCATAGCATACTAGCTCATTATGAATTACTTACCTGAGATTGAAGCCCCTGCAGTGGTCTTCTTTCCCCTCCTTCGTCGCCGCCATCACTCCTGGAGTGACTTCTGGGTATTGCGGCTCCGATCGCCTTCAGAAATGGCACGCTTAGTCAGGCACCGGTGTCTACGTGTTTTCTGCAAATATCTCCTAAACCGTGTAGGTTTAGGAGATATTTCTTGCACCTACAGGTAAGCCTTAATCTAGGCTTAATTGTAGGTAAAATTGGTCTGCAGGGTTTACCACAACAGTAATCACACACATGGATCTATGTATTGTAATAACTCTTCTGTATTGACCTTTAATTCATCTATCAACGAATATTTTACAGTACCGCCAGCAATATTTCGGAAACAGAAGAGGAGGGGGATGCAGAGGATACCCAGCAAGAGCCAGAGGAAGAGATGGGAGTTGGAGATAACCAGCCTAGTCCAGAAGAAAACCCGTCTTCCCAAGCGGCAGCAACAGCCACGCTACAAAGACAACGTGTGCCTGTAAGTATCCTATATAAAATGCTTCATGTTGAAATCTTGACAAAATAAAATGTGCCAATAAATGTTCCACCCCTCAGATTCGTTCTGTTGATACTGCATCAAAAGGCAGTAAACGACGTGGAAAACAAAAACATGACATGGATGGAGCCATGTTGACATTCAAGGAGGAGATGAGGGGAATGCGAAGGGCTGACAACAAGGATCCATTTTCTGACCCCAATAACGAAGATGCTACTTTTGTAAGAAGTTTGTACCACCATCTTCAAAAAGTCCCCACTCCTCGGAAAATGGATGTCCAAATGGCAATCTACAATTTTACTGGGGTGTGTATAAAAGCTGCAATGTCCGGTGATCCCATGCCACCAGTCATTACCCCTCTCCAACGCCCATACTATAGCGAGCAAGCTCCACCACCTACTTTTCATCATCAATACCACCCAGGCATTATCCCCCATCACCACCATGCACCAGCCACCACTGCCCAAAATGTTGTACCCCCACCCCAAGTGGCACCCACCTAGGAATCCTCCAGTTCCCAGGCCACTTCATATGGCAATTCCTCCCAGTCATCCAATCCCTATTCCACTTCCCCCAGTCCTTATTATCAGGATCTTTAAGGAATCCCCATTTTAAGTTGCCCCGTTTGAGTTGGCCACCAATTTTGCACTGCACACAGCTCAAGAGTGATTGTTCATATTCTACAATTCCCATCTCTACTCTGGCTCTTGATCTGTATCCTCTGACCATGTTTTGTGTATTTTAGGTTATATTTGTTTGTACAGTTTAATATATTTTGTTATATATATGTTGCGGTCACTTATTGTCTATGACATTAATGAAGATAATTGACTGCATGGAAAAGTTAATTTTTTTATTGTACTCTATATAAACCAAAAGCAACTGATACAAAAGAATGTGATGGTCATAGGGTCAGTGATGACACTAGGAAAATGAAAACTACCAGCTTTAAGCATACACTGATAGAAGTCACAAGACTGCTATACTGCGAACAAGAAAAAGTAGTATTTGTTTAAACTATTGCATTTCCATTTTCTGTGGGAAAACAAATATAATGCAGGGTAGCAAAAGGGGGTCGAACATGGTACTAGCAAGGTGCACATAATAAAGTGCCTGGTGAGTGTTTTTACACATGTTGATATTGCCATGGAACCTCTCCCTCTAGGGACATAAAATAGTTTGCAAACGTATCACGCATGGTAATGACTGAATTGTTGGGCCGCAGTCCGGTAAACCGTACAGAAGGTAAATTGATCTCGTCCTCTTCCTCAACAGTAATTCCTTCTTTCTCACGTATAATATTATGGAGGACACAGCATGCTTGTATAACTAGTTACGCATTCTCCAGGCTCAGTTGAATTGTTGTATGGAATATGCGCCACTTGCTGGTGAAAATGCCAAAGGTGCATTCAATAAGGCGCCTTGCACGACTCAACTGATAATTAAAACATTTTTTGGGGGGAGTTAGATTGTGCCTGGCATAAGGCCTTAGGAGATTACCTCAGGGTAAGTAGAAGTCGCTCCTCTGGAGGCACACAACATCTCATATCCGTGTTCATCCTTTCCAAACGGGGATGCAACTTTTCCAACAAAAACTGAAACGTTGGTACAGACATTCGCGTAAAATTTTTAAAATGTTTTGAGGGAAACTTTGCAGATCTGCATAGTGTAGAGCAAAAAAAACCTCAGTTGGCCTCTTGAGCAGCATGGGATGTGTCCAGTACCTGCGTCTTCTCGCAGAAATCTTCCTGGTCATGCTTTTTTGTCTCCTCAAATAGGATAACATGACAAATAATGTCACATGCTCCAAAAATCTGCCCAAATTCATTGCTGTACAAGCACGAACACTACAGCAAGGTATCAGGAAGCACAAAGTGAGCTGGAACCACAAAGCAGCATTGAAAGCACAATGCACGCTGGGGAAAACAAAGAATCATGGGAAAATTCATGAAAAACTGATTAAATAAAGTTCTTAAAAAAAAAAACTGACCTATACGGATGGAAAATGGACGGAAAACAGATGACAACGGATGAAAAACGGAAGTGAAAACGGACGAAAACTGATGTTTACTGACAACAACTGATCTAATGTACGGTCCGCACGTGTGAAAGGGCCCTAACTGGTGCAAAGTACCCTATGACGGGACCAACTTGTTCGGTTCCAAGCTAGACTTGGCCATCTTAAAGGTCACAGGTGGTAAGACGGGCCTCATTTCTTCCGACAGAAGGCCAAAGCAACAAAAAATTCCACCAGACAGATGTAATCTTCCCGAGATATAGGGAAGCAAGATCATATAGGCCGGGAAAGGTATTCAAGCGAAATTGGCAAAATTCAAAATTTTCTTTTTTGAGGATGCAAAAACCAAAACTCCCCATGGCAGGGAAACAACAAAAGTTATTTTGAAGGCGTGGGAGCCAGACTCAGGCTATTCATGCAGGTCTGGGCGAATTATATAAAAGGATCCTTGGACAATATTCCCCGTCCATGTGGGTCACAAGTGGAGATTCAAGTCCATAATTCCCAAAGATCATTTTTAAACTACCAAACTTCCATCATCTTTCAAAAGCAAAAGCTCTTAACCACTTAAGACCAGGACCAAAATGCAGGTAAAGGACCAGGCCCCTTTTGCGATTTGGCACTGCGTCGCTTTAACTGACAATTGCGCGGTCGTGCGACGTGGCTCCCAAACAAAATTAGCGTCCTTTTTTCCCCCACAAATAGAGCTTTCTTTTGGTGGTATTTGATCATCTCTGCGGTTTTTATTTTTTGCGCTATAAACAAAAATAGAGCAACAATTTTGAAAAACAATTCAATATTTTTTACTTTTTGCTATAATAAATATCACCCAAAAATATATAAAAAAAACGTTTTTTCCCCCTCAGTTTAGATGTAATCCCGTTTAATATGTTAAAAACAATGTACAAATAAAAGCTTCCTTAAGACGTGCAATACGAAACAGCTGTCGAGGCGTCACTAGGTCACGCACCATACGCAACCTCCAGTCCCGCTGGCTCACCAATATCACAGGTGGAACGCATGCCAGGATATCTCTACTCGGGGCTTCATTGCCACTTAAGAGATTGCCATCCAGCCTCAGTGCCGGGTCACTTGGCACCCTATAATGTAAGCAGCCAATTGGCTTTTATTTGTACATTGTTTTTAACCTATTAAATGGGATTACACTATTTGCCGTTTACCTTCCTTTTCATATCCTGATCTGAGCCTATTAGTGAGGCAGGGGTTCGAGTCCATCCACACCATTCATTTCCATCCATGTCAGCAACATAATGGGGCTGATTTACTATGCTCTGTGCGCTGCGCTGGTTCATGCCTTAATTAGTACTCCGGGTGGAGGCTTAATTGGGCGCATGAACCAGCGTAGCAGCCGGCGCATTGAAAGTAATATGTAAAGCCGCGCCGAACTCCCTATAGAAGTCTATGGGAGAAATCAAAAGTGTTCATATTAAAGGCTAATCTGCAAGTTTTGACCTAAAAAGTGTTTGGGGACCTCAGTCCTGCCCCAGGGAACATGTATCAATGCTTTTTTTATTTTTTAAAACGGCTGTTTTTTCGGGAGCAGTGAAATTAATAATTCTTAAAGTGAAACAATAAAAGTGAAATATTCCTTTAAATTTCGTACCTAGGGGGGGTGTAATGTCAGCATGTGAAATAGCGCATTTTTCCCGCACTTAGAACTGCCCCTGCACAAAATGACATTCAGAAGGAAAAAAGTCATTTAAAAATTCACACGCGGCTATAATGAATTGTCGGCTCTGACAATTCTAAAGGGATTCATTCATAAAACAAAATCAAAAAATGTGTAGGGGTTCCCCCAAATTAAATTACCAGGCCCTTCAGGTCTGGAATGGATATTAAGGGGAACCCCGCCGTAAAAACCAAAAAAAAAAAAAGACGTGCGGTTCCCGGCATATATCCATTCCAGGCCCTTCAGGTCTGGTGTGGATTTTAAGGGGAACTCCACCCCAAATTTAAAAAAAAAATGGCGTGGAGTCCCCCTAAAAATCCACACCAGACCCTTATCCGAGCACATTGACCTGGCCGGCCGCAGAAAAGAGGGGGGGACAGAGTGCGGCCCCCCCCCCCTCTCCTGAACCGCACCAGGCCACATGCCCTCAACATGGGGAGGATGTCATCATGCCCAGGGAATGTGATGTCACATGGGTTGAGGTCACATGGTGGCATTACCCTATATAAGTCCATGCCCGCCGCTGACACGGCATGTCAGCGCGGAACCTCGTCGTGTCAACATCCAATGGAAGAGAAGGGAGAGGACAGCGCAGACAAGCCCTGTGCTCCCGGAGGAGACAGGCAGAAGAAGGAAGAGAGAAGAAAGAAGATGGAAGAAAGCCCTGGCTCCGCGGGGGAGCCAGGCAGAAGAGGGAGCAGAGAAGACAGAAGAGAAAAGACCTGGGAGAGCACCCCCGGCAGAAGACCAGGAAGACCGCCCGCCCGCCCGCATACCCCGACAACCAATGGCAAGGGTTGTCGGGAAGAGGCTCTTGTCCCTATCGACATGGGGGCAAGAGTGCTGTGGGGTGGGGGGGCAGTGCCCCCCTCCCCCACAGCACACACTCCTCCATGTTGAGGGCATGCGGTCTGGTACGGCTCAGGAGGGGGGGGGCGCTCGCTCGTCCCCACCCCCATTCCTGTCCGGGCCAGACTGCGTGCTTGGGATAAGAGCTTGGTTTGGATCTGGGGGGGGACCCCCGCGCCGAACCGGCGCGGGTTTAACCCCTCACGTTCCGGACCACGCCTAAGAGCCTAATGTAGCCCTGGAGGGGGACCCGCGCCGATTTCAAGTTTGAAATTTGGCGCGGAGTTCCCCTTCATTGCTGAAAACAGCTCGGAGATTCCCGTGCGCCGTGTCACGCAGCGCATTCACGGGTACGCCGCTTGGTATTTACCAAGATTTTCACGGCGTACTGACAAGGCGCACGGGAAGCGCCGAAATGTCTCTCTGCGCATGCCCAGTATGCCGAGGTTCAGGCGCACTGTGCAAGCGTACGGGGATCTGTTTTCAAAAAACACTTTCCCTTTCAATTCGGCCCGCCAAACACTTTCAAACACATGTCACTTCACTTCCCCTGCATCCCCCCACCTCCCCCCCTAATAAACTCCCGCAATTTACATTTCAATGTGCCGTGCACCAGGTCTGTACTGGTGCACAATGCACCCTCTCCTGGGCGCACGGAGCACATTAGTAACTAGGGAAATACACTGCACTAGCAGCGTATTTCTTTAGTAAATGGCAAAACGGCTGCTACTCCTGCTTTTACTCCATGAGTCATGGAGTAAAGGCTTGGTAAATCAGCCCCATTGTACTACAAGCGCAATTGACCTATTTTTTTAATAAAAGGGTCATTGCTCTCTGGTAAGCTGCTATCTTACTTTGAGCACGTTTGGGTGATAATTGTTCTTTGGTGAAGGGGAACATAGCAAGATACCTTTCTTGGATTTGGATTCCAACAGGATGTTTTTCAGATTACACCACTGCGAGTGTCATTGTTCACTATTTGCTATTTATCCAGAGAATTGATATTAAGACTGTCAATAGTTTTTTTGCTTTGGACATTTCATTTAATAATTTTTTAAGTGATCACATTCACTGATTTATTCACCGTTAGTAAGACTTGTTTTCAGGTCTGGTTTCAGCATTGGAACGTTGGGGACTATCACGTTTGTGACCAATTTCATTGGTTTATGTACAGACTTTTGTTTGCACTTTTGGTGATTCTTTTGTGCAATGGTTTCACTCTGTGTATTTTTAGATTCCAATTCACTGTATTAGTGTATCACCACACTATATATATTTCAAGCCTATCAACATTTTTGTGTTGTAGGCAGGCTGGTGTTTGTTTATTTTATATATATGTTTTTAACTATTATGTTATCATTTAATTAGTACACTATTTAACCAGCGCTCCCACTAATATATATTATTTATATATATAATTTTTTTTCAGTAGATCTAAAGAGCCTCAACAGGTAGATCCTAGTGGAATCCTTCAAAATCGAGAGCCTCCAATCGATATTACTAGCAGTAAACGCAAAAGATTGGATGCTATCAATCAATTTATCGGCCGCCTATCTACACTTCCCTATACACCAGGCCTTTCAAAAATACCTACGTTTTTAGGTAAAACAGCAACACTTTCAATTCCAGAGCCTGCCGTTTGGAATATCGGCTGCTCTCAGAATGTTCACGAAAGTTCTATTGCCAATGATGGCATATCTGAGAGAGAAGGGATTAAGAGTCCACTATTAACTCAATGAAATCCTCCTCCTCCTAGCCGACAGTCAGCAGTCTCTCCTCCACCATTGGAAAATACTAATATACACACTACAACAATTTTGGTGGATAATAAATTGAAAGAAAAGCAACTTGAAACCGGATCAGAAAATGACCTTCTTGGGAGCGGAATTGAACACCAACTTTAACACAGAAGAAATCCTTCAGGAGAAAATAGTTCTGTTAGTTCAAAAGATAAACTGCTGCCATCAGTCTCTTTATCTACCCACCAGGGCATGCCTGAGCATTTTGGGATCAATGTTATCGACTTTCCCAATGGTCCAGTGGGCCCAATGGAATATGAGGACATTCCAGAATTTGTTTTTGACAAAATGGAATGGAACATCAATGCATCAACAGATCCTTGTCAACAAAACGGTGAAACAATCTGTATGGTGGTGGAATCAGGTTCGCAACCTCAAACATCATCGGCCTATTGTTTCTCCCCAACCAGAAATAATAACGTCAGATACCAGTCTGCAAGGATGGAGAGCCCACTATTGGGATCATGAGGCACAGGGGCATTGGCATTTCAGACCACAGGGCATAGTCTCGAACATCCTGGAGCTCAGCGTAGCCTTTCAAGCCCTCCTAGCTTTCAGTCCATTCCTCAGAGGAAAAAAAGTGTCCTACTTCGCATGGACAACAAGGTAGCGGTAGCTTATATACAAAGACAGGGTGGTACCAAGAGCAGCACACTCATGAAGGAAGTACGCCCTATCCTCGACCGGGTTCAGATACATTTGGCAGACCTGAAAGCAGTATACGTTCCAGCATCAGCCGAGGAGGCCGTGGTTCACAACCATTCTACATGTGAGTACTGAGGACCCGTTACCCTGTTTCCCTGAAAATAAAACCTACCCCTTTAAAATAAGACCTAGCGTAATTTTCCAGGAGGGCTGCAATATAAGCCCTACCCCGAAAATAAGCCCTAGTTTAAAATCCTATAACCCACTCTATTACAGTAGTACACAATGTACAATGTGTGTGTTTCTGTAACATAAATGCAGGGAAGAGAGCTCCGGCAGGTCACAAAAGCGCACAGTGGTGCTATAATGAAAGTATTTGGCACAATTATATTACAGAAATACACACATTGTACATTATATACTACAGTAATAGAGTGGATTACAAGATTTTACAAGCATTTTAACTAAGTTCACACTGGGGATTCCTAACAGGCAGGTCGAGAGAGGGGAAGAGAAGACCGCACATTACATGGTAAGACCTACCCCAAAAATAAGCCCTACTGTGTCTTTTGTTGCCAAAATTAATATAAGACCCGGGCTTATTTTCGGGGAAACACGGTACCTCTACCAGTAACACCGGATTGCTCTCACATGGCCAGTTTCTGCACCCAGCACCGGAAAAACTACACCTGATGGCATGGAAAGTGAAAGGGAGAGGCTACTAAATCAAGGATGTTCACTTAGGGTGGTAGTTACCTGTAAGGAAAGACGTCTGCATATTGCAGCTGCTGTTTCCAGACATACACATGTGCGCAGGTGCCGTCAGGGAATGAACAGAACAGTTACGGGCACATATGCAAGCGTAAATGCGCGAACGCTCGTACACGCGCCTGTCACCAGCTGATTGGTCTACAGCGTTTGTGTATATCCTGATTCCTGTGTTTGACTTCTACCAGCCAAGCATGGCTTCCTGCCCGTGGGTTCCTGGCTACTATCTGTACAGACTTCTGGACTGATCCTATAATATACCCCGCCGCGTTCTAGTAGCTGTTGTCTCACCATTAAAGGTGCTTGAGCCAAAGCTGTACAAGAGGCCTTCCTCTACACGTCAGGCTCACCAACCAGGTACGTGACACTACCTTACAACAGGCTAGGAAGAAATCCACTAACAGGACTTACAATAGAGGGTGGGAAAGGTTTACTGCATTTGCACAACAATCCTGGTATCCACTGTCACCTACAGTATCACAAGTACTCAAATTTCTGCAGTTACGCCTAGAAAGAGGTCTTGGTTCTAACACTCTAAAGGCTCTAGCCTCTGCTTTATCGGCCATGATGGGAATCAGATGGGCTTCAAATCCCCTCATCATACAATTCCAAAGAGCATGTTTAAAAATAAAACCGCCAAGTAAAACCAACATTTCCTTCAAGGGATCTATCCATATTGGAAGCGCTGTCAAAAAACGTATTTTCCCTTAAAGTCACTAACCCTATGGGATTTAACCCTGAAATTAACCTTTGTTGTTGTCGTCATAAACTCAGCAAAAAGGGGGATCTTGATAAAAGAACCTCATCTGGTCTTCTATCCAGATAAAGTCGTACTTAAACCTTCAGAACAGTTCATACCTTAAGTAGCATCTGCTTTCCAATTCAAACCAGAAATCAACCTACCAGCATTTCTCGCTAGCCAGGGAGATCCACATCCATTGGATATCAAAACTAATATTACTGCATACTTGGAAGCTACAAACCTATTCAGAAAGGAATAAAATCTTCTGGTTATACATCACGGCACTAAAAGAGGTCAGGCAGCTTCTTCACGTACAATAGCCTCATGGCTGATAAGAACCATTAGGACAGGGTTTGACAAATTTGCTTGGAATCTAGGAGCCAGCTAAAAAAGTTAGGAGCCAAAAAACGCGCCCTGTCCCGCCAAGCTCGCGCGCAGAAGCGAACACATACGTGAGTAGCGCCCGCATATGTAAACGGTATTCAAACCACACATGTGAGGTATCGCCGCGATCGTTAGTGCGAGAGCAATAATTCTAGCTCTAGACCTCCTCTGTAACTCAAAACATGCAACCTGCACCTATGGACACCTGTACATTACACAGCACCCTGCATTTCTGGACCCCTTTACATTACACAGCACCCTGCATCCCTTTACATTACACAGCATCCTGCACCTCTGGACCCCTTTACATTACACAGCACCCCTTTACATTTTAAGTTTAATTTCTCTTTATTATTTTCCGTTTTCTTTTTGTAAAAAAAAAAAGGGATCAAGTTACATGCAGATAATACACGTTATCTAATACACTATATACATGTATACAGCAATAATATAGTTTATAAATCATCTAGTTTCGTGTCTTCCCTCCCTCCTCCTCCCTCCCCCTCCCCCCCGTCCAGCCCCCAATTATCATTATAGAAATTTACAGGAAAAAAAGAAAAGAGGAAAAAGAGAAAGATACACCTAGGAGGAGGTATCATCGTCTGAATTGTCCATTGATCAGGCGAAGAGAGATAGATTAGAAGGAGAAGAGGAGAGAGAGAGCCCGAAGGGCACTGCAAATAAGCAAGCCAAGAGCAAAGGAGAATAGGGAGACCTTGCTTTTCTTCAGCAACAGTCTACGGCTATAGAGAATCTTTGACACCCATTGGGGTGAGAGGATTTTAAGACCCCCTATCAAAGTTATCTATCCAGGGGGAATCCCATTTCTCTTAGCCAAGGTCCCCACACTCTTCTAAATCTACCATAGTTTCCCTGCTTAATAAAGGCCACCCTCTCGCACCATACCAGTGCATTGATAGTTTTGACCCAGTTCTCCACAGATGGAGGAGCATGCGCTTGCCATCTCTGAGCTATTAATTTCCGGGCTTGGAATAAGCACCTAAGTACACTTTCCATTGCTCCTGGAGGGATTCTATGGTCTTCCATACCTCCTAACAAGCAGGTTCTAACCTCCGGCTCTAAGGAAGTTTTAAAGGTTTTATTAATCCTGTTTATCACTTCTATCCAGTATCTGAAGAGCTTGGGGCATCTCCAGAACATATGAGTAAGATCCCCCGGTGTCTTGCACCTGGGGCATTCATCACTCTGGTTCCAACCTAGAAGAAACATTTTTTTAGGGGTATGATAGACCCGGTGCAATAGAAATAAATGGGACAATCTCTGTGCTGGGGCGATTGACACCAATGTCCCTCTATGTAAAATATCATTCCATTGCTCCGAGGTTAGTGACCCAATGTCTTTTTCCCATCTTTCTCGGCTCTTAAAAGCCCCACTTTGACTTATAGTTTTAGTGCCGATTTTGTCGTATAGTACCGAGATTTGGCCTTTCGTTATATTTGTTTGAATTGTCTTAAGAAGCACAGGGATATGTGTCCTAACCATTGGATAAACCTTAAACTGAGTCTGGAGGGCATGTCTAATCTGTAAGTAATTAAAAAAAGTTTTGTTAGGTACATCAAATTCTTCTCTCAGTTTTGAGAACGTTTTGATAAGGTTGCCCTCATACATATGTAGTACCCGTGTTATTCCTTGGATCTCCCAAATTTTGGGGATTTCTAGATCTTTAAGTTCCATTAAGTTCTTATTATGCGAGAGGGGAGCAAATTCAGTTATCCCAATATAGCCCAATAAAGCTTTCGTGGTCTGCCATACTTTGTTAATTAGCTTTATAGTCGGGCATCTTTGGACAAATGAGTTTGCCTCCAGGGCTTCTATTAAAATTTTGTGTGGAGCCCTTGATAGCAATAGCCTAAAGCAGTTATTGCCCAAATTTAGATTGCCACAGCCCGCTAACTGCTGTAACTGAGACGCCAGGAAATATGATCTCGGGTGTGGAACCGCCATCCCCCCTTCCTTCACCGGGAGCTGCATCGTATGCAATCTAATTCTGGATTGGCCTCCCTTCCACATTAACTCCCTAAATAATGTTTCAATCCGTTTAAACCATATTTGGTTCAGCCAAATTGGAGAGTTGTGTAACACATATAATATCTGGGGGAGCCAGATCATTTTTATCAGGTTGCATCTCCCAGCTACAGAGAGGGGGAGACGGTTCCAAATGTCTTTCTTTAATTTCAGTTTTAACAAAAGTGGAGCTATGTTGTTACTGGTATACTCCTTAGCCTCGCTGGTAATCCAGACCCCTAGGTACTTCAGTTTTGTTGTAATTCTCAGCTGGGGTATCTCGGCGGTTGTCTGTTCGCATATTGGATCTATTGGAAGTAGAGCCGATTTATCCCAATTGACAATTAGTCCCGAGAACCTTCCGAATTCCCTAACCATTCGAACCACTGGAGCCAACGATCTATCCACATCTCCTAAGAAAAACAAGACATCGTCCGCATAAAGCGATATCTTGTCTTCCTCCGAACCCCTTCTAAACCCCAGTATGTCTTTGTTTAGTCTAGCTTTAATAGCAAGAGGTTCCATAGCCAATGCAAACAGGAGTGGGGAGAGGGGACACCCCTGTCTCGTTCCCCTCTCAAGTTTGAATGTATCTGAGGCATCACCGTTAATTTTAATTTTTGCTATTGGTTCGTTGTATAGGAGTTTGACCCACTTGGTGAATATTGGACCAAATCCGAAGCTTTCCAATACCTTCCATAAGTATGGCCATTCGATACTGTCAAACGCTTTAGCAGCGTCCAAGGCCAACAGTGCTCTGGGCCGCTCGATGTCAGTGGGGATCTGGATATTTAGGAAGGCCCTTCTGATATTTATGCTGGTAGACCTGTTCGGGATAAACCCTGATTGGTCAGAGTGGATAAGACTCTCAATGCACCCTTTTAAGCGATTTGCCAAAACCTTGGCAAGGATTTTTGCATCTGTGCACAGCAATGAAATTGGGCGATAAGAGGAAGGGTCTAATTTGTCTTTTCCCTCCTTATAGATTACCACAACCGTTGCCTCCATCATAGAGGGAGGGAGCTGTCCCTCCAAAAGCGCACTTTTCAATGTCTGAAGCAGTTCTGGTAGCAAGATTGCACCAAACCGCTTATAGATCTCTATTGGGAGCCCATCAGGGCCAGGTGATTTGTGGTTAGACATCCCCTCCATCGCCAGCCGAAGTTCCTCCAGTGTGACAGGGGACTCCAATTCCTCTCTATCCTTATCTGACAGAGTTGGAACCGGAGTTCCCCGAAAAAAGGACTCCATTCCTTCATTTACTCCCTTGGACTTATATTCTATGATTTCTATAAATCTCTTTATATGTCTTATCTCCCTACCATCAGTGCAAATCTCCCCTGCAGGGGCCCTAATTGCCCCAATGTTGGAGGAGGGAGAGTTGGCCTGTACCAGCATGGACAACAATCGTCCAACTTTCTCCCCTTCCCCAAAATGGGTTTGTCTCTGGAATATTTGATGATTCTGTGCTTTTCTCATAGTAGCCATTCTATAAACCTCTTGTCTGTCCCGCCACTCTTTTTGGGTGTCTAGAGATGGGGCCTCGATAAATCGTTGTTCGGCTACCATCGCTTTACTCCTTAGATCCTCTTCCCATGCCCTGGACTCCCTGCGTACTCTGGCCACGCTCTGAATCAACAAGCCCCTTAAATAGGCCTTCAGCGAGTCCCAGACCACTCCAGGCTTCGCCGAGCCTGTATTTATTTGCACATATTCATTCAGACTATTAAGAAGTTCCCGTGGTTCGCCCAGTAGCTCAAGCCAGTATGGGCTAATTTTCCATTCTCTTGGAAAAGTTCTCATGTTTGTCCTAATAACCAACTCCAAGGGTGAGTGGTCTGAGACCCCCCTTGGCCCATACTCTACCTTCTCCACTAGATCTAGTACCAACTCATTGCCCAGGGCCATATCGATTCTCGACAACGTAGAATGGGAGCTAGAAAAACAAGAGTACTGTCGGATACCAGGATGGCGAGTGCGCCAGATGTCCATTAGTCCTGTCTCGTCTAGGAAATGGGTCAATCGGCTCACTTGTTCTAGCTTTGGTTCGTGTGTCAGGGGAAATCTATCATAGGCTCTATCTAGAACTTCATTATAATCGCCTACCGCAATCAGGGGGGTATCGGTTTTATCCAGCATAAATTCGACCAACCTCTGTAGGATGTCGAATTTAAAGGGAGGGGGGATATAAATATTGGCTAGTACAAATGGCCTGTTCCCGATAGAGCAGGCCAAAAATATGTACCGACCTTGATCGTCGATCCAGCTTTTCTCGCAGGTAAATGGCACATCCCTTCCCACCAATATGCTCACCCCTCTCGAATAAGAGGAGTGAACTGAATGATAGCGGAATGGAAATTTCCGTGAGCCCAACTGGGCCATTGTATCTTTAGTTAGGTGTGTCTCCTGCAGGCAGAGTATCCCTGGCCCCCTACCGTCGATTGATGCTAGTACCAAGGCTTTCTTAATAGGGTCCCCCAATCCACGCACGTTCCATGATCTAATCCTCCAGGCCATAGACTATAGAGA
Source organism: Rana temporaria (assembly GCF_905171775.1). NCBI lineage: Eukaryota > Metazoa > Chordata > Amphibia > Anura > Ranidae > Rana > Rana temporaria. Next base: position 258,208,666 of record NC_053490.1, read on the forward strand.
AACAAGCAATTATAAAGAGTAGCAGTACCATACAAAAGTAAAGATAGTAGAAAAAAGCCACCTCTTCTGGTCTTCCCCTCTCCTCCCTCTCTCCCCCTCCCCTCTCCTCCAGACCCCCATCCGGACTAAAGCTCCTCCCTTTTCCTGTATTAATTAAGGTACCTCCCTCTCTCAGAACTCCCTCCCAACTTCGTCCCCCCTAAACCCCCCTCCCTCTCCCCCAGACCCCCCTCCCTCTCCCCTCCCTCCCCTGCCCACCTGGGCTCCCCCATGGGGCTACACCTGTGGCCTCACCTCTCCCATCTACCCACAGCCATACTCCCATTCTTACACTCATTTGCCTCTCGCCCTCCTTTGAAGTGCGAAAATATCCACCCTCCCTCCCCATCAATTAAATCAAAATCGAATTATGGCTAAGTGTGCCATCTCAAATCAAATAGAACCTTTAAGAATACAAAAAAAACGAACCCAGGAAAAATATAAAAGTGTCAAATAAGTACATAGTGCCCCCCCCCCCGAGAGGAAAGGAAAAATCACCCCTCATTCCCCTCCCCTCCCCCCTCCTAAGAGAAAAGACCCCCTAGGTTAATAAGACTTGAGTGCAATTTATCTTATAGTGCAAGTTTTCTTGTGCTAATTTTTCTTGTGAAAACTCTCTAAGAAAAAAAAGAAAAAGGGGAGGATCCATAGGATCCAAATTCATGTGCATCTAATAAGTGGAAAAATAGTTAAAAGTCCATATAGTGTACCCAGAAAAAAAAGGGAGTAAACAAAAAAAATAAGTATTAAGTGCCGTTCATCATGTGGTACAAATTCTCTTATGCTAGGTTTTCTTGTGAGAGTGATCTATAAAAGAAAAGGATTCCATAAAATCCGTATGGACTTTGTGTACCTAGCAGTTAAAAAAATAATTAAAGTCGATAAAGAGTCTCCCCTCACAAAAAAAGGGAAGGTCGGCCCTCCAGAAAAAAAAAAAAAAAAGGGGGGGGGGGGAGAGGGGAGGGTAAACAATTATGTTAATGTCTATAGGTCCTTGGAGTTTGCTTCCAGCCATTTTGTCCCCTCTGCCGGGGAGTTGAAGAAGAAGGTCCTGCCCAAGGCTGTAACCCGTAAGCGGGCTGGGTACTGTAAGGCATATACCACCTTGTGCTGTTGTAGGATGCGCTTTATTGGCATAAATTCGGCCCTGCGCTTTTGTAGGTCAGGGGAGAAATCGGGGTAGAATGAAATTCTGGCTCCCTTGTACATGATATCTCCCATTCCCCTGGCTTTTTGAAGGAGAGTGACCTTGTCACCGTAATAGAAGAGTTTGAAGAGTAATAGTCTAGGCCGCTCTCCTTCCTGCAGGGGTTTAAAGGGCACACGGTGAGCCCTCTCGATAGAGAAAAAAGACGAGAAGGTAGCAGGGCCAAAAATCTCCTTGAGCCAGCCCTCCATGAAAGCTATAGTATTGGGCCCCTCACTCCGTTCTGGTAAGCCGATCACACGGACATTATTCCTTCGGAGCCTGTTCTCAATTTCGTCTATTTTTGCTGCTTGTTGTTTCGTTTTCTCCTGTAAACCTCTGAGTTCATTTTCAAATGGATATAAAGTATCTTCAACTGTACTCATTCGTTCTTCAAGGGTGGTAACCCTTTCAACAGTTTTACGCATGTCTTGATGTATTGAGACAAGCTCATCCCTCAGAGTCTTTAGCTGATTATCAAATCCCACCATAAACTCTTTACAGTCATTGACAGCCCGCAGAACATCTTTCAATGTTGGCTCTTCTACTAGCTCAGGGCCGGGTGGGGTATTGGTATCAAGTGCCACTTGTCCAGCTAATGCAGGCGCAGTCACGTGTGCCCCCCCCCCCAAGCCCTTTAATAATATTCGGGGCTTTGGTTGCATTTGAGTTTGTGGGGTTGGTTGGTTTAGAGACTGCCGTCCCCAGACTTTTCCTAGCCCCTGATACTACTGCAGAGCCCTTGAGCTGTATAGCTGGAGGTGATGGTGATGGGCCTCTTTTAGTGGGTGATTGAGGTATGGTCTGGGAAGGGTGAAAGAAGCGCTCCAGCTTAGCTGCCGCAGCCTGGCTACCCTTTTCCTTTCCCTTGGCGGACCGTGTGGTCGGGGCACCCTCTAAATGTTGCTGGTCCTCAGCCCCGCGTTTACTAGTCATGGTAAACATAGTGGGGAAGATAAAGGGGAGGATAAAAAATGGAATGACCCCCTAGAAATGAAAAAAAAAACAACAAAGAAGGGGGAGGGAGGGGGGGTGACAAGACTCTTAGGAGCCCCCAGGATTTATCAATAACCCACGTATCTCCCCAGTTCGTGGCAGTACGTATATGGAGAAAATACCCCTTAGGGGTTAGATGAACTGCTACTTATGCCAAATGCAGTGAGATATATCTCCCATACACCTTCTCTATTAGACCACTCAGCCAACGAACCAAAAATGTTTCCTTTTTTTTTTTTTAAAGAAATATTAAAGTCCACTTCTTTCACCTCTCTCTTTCCCCTTTCCTTTCCTCTCCCCGCCTTCTTAGCCAGCAGTTGTAGTCCTTAATAAACACAGTCTGTTATTACCAAAGGGATTAAAAGCCGATCAATCCCCCTCTTTAAAGTTAATTTAAGCAGCAAGCTGTGATATATGCAATTTTATTGAATGCGTTTTTCTACCCTGTACAGCCCAAAAAAAAAAAGGGGGGGGGGGAGGTCTCCAAACTTGCAATCCTCTTTAGCTTTGGCTATTTAGGCTTTTTGAAGAAAACAGTCAGTTCATGGAAGGGAGGCACACAGAATCAGCAATACTTTTGGTACATGAGACACCGGTAGACCCAGGGAGCCACACGGAAGCCTCAAGCTCTCATCCCTGCAAACAGCAGCTGTTGTCTTACCAGTACCCTCCCATGTGGTGTGACGGTCCTCTGTTGGCTCCGGTGGCAGCTCTGGCGGCGACGGCCGTTCTCCTCCGGTTCGCCTCCCCAGGTTCTGGTCTGTACAGCGAGAAGACTCGCTCGTTCTACAGGAGCCCGTAGTCTCGCGAGATCTCTGGAGTCAGGTGGCGTCGGGCAGCTCTGCCTACCCGACGCTCCTCCGTGTAGTGTGGACCGGCTCCGTCCAGGCAAGATCACGCAGCCAGGGAACACAGCTGCAGCCGGACACCGGCTACTCCAGGCTCCAGCTGGGCAACAGAAGCTGAGGTGAGAAATGGCCTTAAAGCTGCGACTTCCAGGGATAGGGATCCGTTTTTAGCAACAGGGCATCGGCATGGTTTTCACAGAGGGGAGGGGAAGAGTGAAAGTCCATATGCGCTCACATCTCCACTCCTTTACATTACACAGCACCCTGCACCCCTTTACATTACACAGCACCTCTAGACCCCTTTGCATTTTACAGCACCCTGCACCTCTGGACCCCTTTACATTACACAGCACCCTGCACCTCAGGCCCCCTTACATTACACAGCACCTCTGGACCCCTTTACATTACCCCCTAGCAATACAGACCCCTCAACAATACAAACCCCCCCATACAGTGCACAGACCCCCCCCTAACAATGACCATGATCCTGAGAAGCAGGAGTTTCCTTTGGATCTTTTGTGGTTCTGTGGATGTGAAGGTCAGTATTTACCATTTCCCTTCATGGATTTGTATAAATATCTACTACTACTATGTCTATTAATACAGAGGGCCCCAGCATTCACATGTGTGCTTACTTTTGAAATTTTGATTTTTCTTTTGCTTTAGATTGGGAGGCACAAGATGGAGGATTCACACATTTTCAAGTTGCACACATTTGCAAATAAATGTAGAGACCGCACTCCCTCGTCAAGACCCCTCTGTAAAGTGCGGTCCTAACTCTTGTATTTAAGAGCCTCCATTTTAGACCATATACAGTATATTAGTGGATTCCTTCTTAAAAGCCAAAGGACACAACAGAAGTTTTTACAAATATTAGGCAGAATACAACGCCAGATTATCCAGTCTATTTCAAATTTTAACAGTGTATTATAATAAGCTGTACATTTAAGACTTTTTGAAACCTTTTGGTATAACACTTACTGGTTTGGATTGGATCCATATTCCAAGAGTAAATCAACTATCTTTTGGAGCCCAAGTAATGCAGCAACAAACAATGGCGTTTGTCCAAGAGAATTTACTGAATCAGGTAGGATTCCTGAAAAGAAACAAGTGACAACTATAGCATCATATCACCCACAATTTAGTATTTAAAATATAAATTACCATGATTTTCAGTGAGAAAAATTGATACTTTTTTGCATAAAAATATACAAAAAAATTGGATTTTTGTACTCGCCTTAAAATCCATTTCTCCGAGTTCATGGACGGACACAGCATCCTTTGACTGTAGGGTTATATCCGCTTCCTTCCAGGAGAGTTAGGCAGAATTACAGCACTTAAAGTGTTAACAACCTTTCCTTTAGTGCAGCTTCTCCCAGGGGGCGTGGTTCCCCGGGTATAACCCACACCCTGCTCTAGCAGCCTCAGTTCGTAACAAGCAGTACAAACAAAGGAGGGGTGGGTGCTGTGTCCGTCCATGAACTCAGAGAAATGGATTTTACAAAATCCTATTTTCTCTTCCGTTCATGGGCGGACAACAGCATCCTTTGACTGTAGGGACGTCCCCAAGCAGTGTCAAAAAATTCGAGGGGTGGGAAAAACACAGCAAACCAAGCTTCACCCCAAACAAAACTGGAGTTACTCAACGGAGGAACTCCAACCTTAAACTGCCGCCTAACACCCTGCGACCGAAGGAGGCATCAGAAGATGCACTCACATCCACCTTGTAAAACTTTGAAAAAGTGTGGACCGACAACCAGGTCGCTGCCTTACACACCTTTAACACAGAGGCTTGATGCCAGAAAGACCAAGAGGCACCGATCGCCCTGGTCGAATGCGCCGTTACCCCGAAAAGGAGGCGCCCGCCCCTTCAGGGCATAGGCCTGAAGCACAACCTATCGGATCCACCTGGAAATGGTGGCCGACGAGACTGCCAGGCCCTTTCTGGGACCAGACACCGACACAAACAGTGAGTCCGACTTCCGGAACGGAGCCGTCGCCGATAAGTAAACTCGAAGGGCCCGAACCACATCCAGGGAATGCAAAATGGCCTCCTTCGGGTTCTTCGGCTGAGGACATAAAGATGGAAGAACAATGTCCTCGAAACGACCTTAGGAAGAAAAGAGGGCTGCGGGCGCAGCACCACCTTATCCTGATGGATGACCAAGTAGGGGCAGGACAAAGCCGCCAGTTCAGACACCCGTCTGATTGAAGTAATAGCTACCAGAAAAAAACCCTTTTGTGACAGAGTCAACAAAGGGATCTTCCGAATGTCCTCAAAGGGAGCTCGCTGAAGCACCGAGAGGACCAAATTCAAGTCCCATGTGGACAGTGAAGGGCGCACCGGAGGAGCCACATGGCAGACCCCCAGCACAAACGTGCGTATCAAGGAGTGTGCTGCCAAGGGACGCTAAAAGTAAAGAGCCAGAGCAGATATCTGGCTCTTGACCGTGCGAGAGCCTGATCCACTCCCCGCTGTAAGAACAGCAGAATCCGGGACACCACGTATGTACGAGGGTGCCACTTCATCTCCTCACACAGAGATGTAGGCTTTCCATGTACGATAGTAAATCTTTCGTGAAGCAGACTTCCGTGTACGTAGCATGGTAGAGATCACCGAGCCCGACAGGCCCCGGTCCTTCAGCACCTGGCTCTCAACAGCCACGCCGTTAAAGCCAGCGACTGTAAAGCAGAATGGAAGATCGGACCCTGCGACAGAAGATCTTCTCTCAGGGGTAGACGCCAGGGGACGTCTGCCAACAGACGCACCAGGTCCGCGTACCAGGAGCGGTGCGGCCAATCTGGGGCAATCAGGATTGTTGGGATCCCTTCGGCTTCCACCTTGCGCAGCAGGCGTGGAAGAAGCTTCAGAGGAGGGAAGGCGTAAATTAGGCGATAGTGACCCCAAGGGGCCACCAACGCGTCTGACGCGTCCGCCGACGGGTCTCTCGACCTGGCCACGAACCGTGGCACCTTCCGGTTGAGGCGGGACGCTAGAAGGTCCAAGTCTGGAGTGCCCCATTTTCGGCACAGACCCTGAAACACCTCCGGGTGGACCACTCCCCTTGATCCAGAGTTGTGCTACTTAGGAAGTCGGCCTGCCAATTCTGTACTCCCGGAATGTACACGGCCGATAGAGCCGGAACGGACCTTTCGGCCCACAGAAGGATGTGCGCGACTTCCATCGCTGCAGTTGAGCTCCTTGTGCCGCCCTGATGATTGACGTACGCCACGGCCATGGCGTTGTCGGCCTGGATCCTGACCGGTCGGCCCTGCAGCTCCAGGGACCACCTGGCAAGGCACAGCTTGATTGCTCGGAGTTCCAGAATATTGATCGGCAGGCGGGACTCCTCCCGAGTCCAGCGCTCCTGGGCTGACTGAGTGCCCCAAACGCCCCACCAGCCGGAGAGGCTGGCATCCGTTGTGACCACTGTCCAGCGGCACGGCAGAAAAGACTTCCCGGTCCGAAGCATAGGAGACATTAGCCACCACACCAGGGAAGACTTGACCAGATGGCTCAACTGAATCTGGTAATCCAGAGAAGACGGGAGCTTGTCCCAACGTGACAGGAATTGGGCATACGGAACCGCCTCGAATGAGGCCACCATCAGACCCAGAACCCTCATGCAGAAGCAGTCTCTGGGACGGAACTAACACTAACTTATGGAGATTCAGAAGCCAGCCGAACTCTTGGAGAGTCTGACACAAGATAGACACGTCCTCTTCTAATTCTGAGCCTGAGGAAGCTCGCAGGAGAAGGTCGTCCAGATATCCCACGATAGCGATCCCTCGCTGCCTCAGCAGGGCTAGTATCGGGGCGAGCACCTTGGTGAAAACCTGCGGTGCCGAGGCCAAGCCGAACGGGAGGGCCACAAATTGAAAGTGGCCCTCCCCGATCGCAAAGCGCAGAAACCTCTGGTGCTTTGTGCATATGGGAACATGCAGGTACGCGTCCATGATATCCAAGGACGCCAGGAAGTCCCCCTGATGGAGTGCCGTTATCACTGAGCAGATCGACTCCATCCTGAATTTTTGCACCTTGACAAAGCAATTGAGGGTCTTGAGGTCCAGGATAGGGCGGACCCCATCCTTATTGGGGACCATGAACAGATTGGAGTAAAACCCCAGAAACCGTTCCTGCAAGGGAACTGGCACAATCACCACCCTGTCCAGTAGATCCTGGACAGCCCCCGACAGGGCCTGCCGGCGAACCGGAGAAAGCTGGAGGTTGGAAGGAAAAAATCTGTTTGGGGGACAAGAGAGAAACTATCTTGTACTCCGAGGCAACCACTTCGCAGACCCAACGGTCGGACAGAAAAGACCTCCACCGAGCCGCGAATTCGCGAAGCCGGCCCCCCACCCGAGACCCGGGCGGGGGCAGACCTTCATGCGGAAGCAGGTTTGTCCGCAGGCTTGTTGGGCTTGTGGTACTAGGTGCGCTTCTGCTTCGCAGCGGGGGCCTTAGAACCTTGAGGACCTTTTCCCGCCGGGCGCATGAAAAAAAACGATTTGGGGTAGTCCTTACTTACCCTTCCCAGACTGTGGATGCCCCAAAAAGCCGTTCACCCTTAAAGGGCAAATCCACCAAAGCCTTCTTAGAGGACTGGTCCGCCGACCAACATTTAAGCCACACAAGGCTGCGCAATACCACCGCATAGGCGGAAGCCCTGGAAAGCAAGGGGAGCGTATCCAGGGCCGATTCACAGACAAATTTCAGACCCTGAACCAATTGTTCAGCCAGGTCCTTACAGGACTCGGAAGCGTCCCGTACCTCCAGCTCCTGCAGCAGGAGCTTCGCCCTTTCAGTCAAAGTCTGTGACACCAGAGTCCCGGCCAGAACCAGCCTCACTGCCGACCCCACAACAGTGATTAGGGAGCGGGCCACAGCCTCCACTCTCCTATCCTTAAATGCAGGAGCCCCTTCCACAGGCAACGTGGTGGCCTTGCTCAGTCTGGACACGGGAGGGTCCACTGACGGAGGAGAGACCCACTTTTTTTAAAAAGTCCTCCTCAAAGGGGTAACGGGTTGCAAAGTTTTTTGGAACGGCAAAAACTTTTTGCGGTGTATCCCATTCCTTGTACAACATATTGTCCAAATAAGGAACACAAGGAAACACTTTAGCGGTGCGTGGCGGTTTGCAGAACCCAAAGGGGACTGGCACGTCAGGTGCCACCGCCACATCTTCAAGTTTCAGAGTATCACGCACCGCAGAAATAAGAGCTCCAACAAATTCCTTGTCAGCAACTGACCCTGAAGCAGAGTCATCCTCACTGTCCGCGTGGGTTAAGCCTGCATCCTCTGACACTACAGAACTAGAAGCAGCAATAGCAGGGTCCGATTCTGCGTCAGAGACATCCCCAGAAGCAGGCTCAGGGAGGGGGCGCTTTTTACCCCCCTTCTGGGCACTAGCCACTTCAAACCTGGCAAGAAAAGACTCCAGGACAGCCGACATTGCCTCAACAGATGTGGCAGGGGGAGCGGCGTCAAGGGTTAACTCAGGCATTGCTGGGGAAGAAGTCCCTGGTTAAGGATCCATAATGCCCCCCCGCTGTGTCACCCTTACTGCAAAGCAGAAAAACCCCCACTGGTCACCTCCTGGCTGCTACGACAGAGTATGGGGGCCCCCTGGGAACTCACCACCCCTCCCGGTGCAGCACGAGCTGAGACAAGCCTAAGGTGTGCTGAGAAGCCGGCTGCGCTGCGTCTGTCCCCTCAGTCAGATTCGTTGTCGTCCACACGAGGCCAAACGAAATCCAAGATGGCCGCTGTATGTGTAAAAAAAACGCATAGGACCATATAAAGCGTGACTTCGGCAAAATGGCGGCCGTTGCGCATTTAAAAAGCCCAAAGTGACACAGCAGCACAGCGCAGCACAGAACACCACAAAAGACCCAGAGTGAACACACAGCCCCCTGCAGTGAACACACACAGCCCCCGCTCCGCGCCCAGGTGTACAAGAGACCCCAGAAAGCCCCCCTCGCAGCCGATACCCCATGGGAAAGGAGGGAGAGGAAATAAGGGAGAGAAGAAAGCAGGGCAAGCCCTTAGTCGACCTCCCAGGGGAAAATTCCAGCCATACCACATTACCTGAGCAAGGGGCCACTACTTACCCGTCCTGCGACCACCGGCTGGAGGTATCCCAGACAGAACCAACGTCCGCTAAACGGCATGGCTGTCGGCCAGACACACTGTGACATAGCCATAAAGACCGGTCATATGTGTGCCCTAGAACAAGATGTTCCCCGGCCGCCCCTGGAGCAACGGGGCCTGTCGTGGACGTCCCAAAGCTGAGCTTAGGGCCGGCACACGCTCGATGGCCGAACATGGGGGGACTACAAGAGTCAAGACCCAGCCTGTCACCCAGTCGGCTGTTGATAGAAGAATCACAGGATTCAAAAAATGCAGGAACAAAAAAATAAAAAGCGAGAACATCGCAAGAAAAAAATCTCCAGAGTACATGACTCCAGAGTGCCTGACCTCTCCTGTCGTTGGGCAGAAAAAAACTGAGGCTGCTAGAGCAGGGTGTGGGTTATACCCGGGGAACCACGCCCCCTGTGAGGAGCTGCACTAAAGGAAAGGTTGTTAACACTTTAAGTGCTGTAATTCTGCCTAACTCTCCTGGAAGGAAGCGAATATAACCCTACACAAAGGATGCTGTGTCCGTCCATGAACCAAAGAGAAACAAATACTTCAACAGGGTACAGTACATTCAACTTTGTACTGCGACACGGCGCATAAATACACTACAATAGAGTTCCAAGCATACAAATAAAATTACATTCGCCCTGCGGTATGATGCCTAATGTGTTGCGCAGAGTAATAATACCCCGAAACATCACATGCATGACGCTTCATTACCCCGAAAGCATTAACTAAAAACATGTTACTAGCAAGTCATACAACCTTTTAGACAAATTGCATTTCAACAGGCAACGGGTGTGATGAGGGTTGGGGGGGGGGGGGTAGGGGGGAATAAGATTTCACAGGCCCAAAGCTTTATTGAAATGCCAAAGGGTACATGGGGGGAGGGGGGCAAGGGGAAAGCTTCAGACCTCCTCTTCCTCCTTAAAGTCAATCAAGTTATAGGGCCATATTCTGAGAGAAGTTACGATGGAGTATCTCGGGATACTCCATCGTATCTCTCTTTTTTGGCCCGTGTATCTATGCGACTGATTTTTAGAATCATTTTCGCATAGATACACTTAAGATCCGCCATGTATAAGTCACTCACACTGTCGGATCTTAAATGTAATTGCGCCGCCCGCCGCTAGATGGCATTTACGTGAAGGTATCATTTGTTTATGCAAATGAGCCTGCTACGCCGATTCCCGAACGATTTTGCATCGCGTACCCGTCGCTAACGTCGTTTGCGTAAGCGGAAACTTACTCCTGCTATATGAGGAGTAAGTTTCCGCATGTCCCACGTAGGCCTTTTACGGTCCGCGTCGTGTTTTTCCGTCGGCTACGTCGTTTCCCTAAGTCGTTCTTGAATACGACTTTACGTCAATGACGCACACGTCGGCGTCATTGACGTTTTCCGCCGAGAACTGGAGCATGCGCACTGGGCTTTTTTAAGCCCGGCGCATGCGCAGTTAATTAGAATCGGGGGCGCGCTTAATTTGAATAGAAGCCGCCCCCTTGAAGATGCGCGTGGCTACGCCGGGCCATTTACACTCCGCCGCCCCAAACTACGGAGCAAGTGTTTGGGGAATACAGCACTTGCTCCTGTAGTTTGGGGCGGCGGAGTGTAAATGCCTTACGCGCCGCCCGCGGACATTTACAGAGAATATGGGCCATAGTCTCTGAGCAGACTGACAGTCCTCGATGAATATCCTCTCCCGCTGGTGAATGAGGCTCTTTCTGGCACACCATAAAGTGTGCTTAACGCAACCCAGCACCCGCCAGCACTGTCAATGTCCTCCTGTGAATGAGTTCCACAGAAGAGTCCATTCAACACACCAAAGTGTGTGATGGCAGTCTGTGGCACAAATAGCTGGATTCAAGTATCCCGCAGCATCTTTGCGGCGGCGTAGCGTATCGTATTTACACTACACCGCCGTAAGTTAGCTAGGCAAGTACTGTATTCACAAAGTACTTGCCTGCTAAGTTACGGCGGCGTAACGTAAATGCGGCGGGCGTAATTGCGCCTAATTCAAATTAGGCTGAGGGGGCGTGTTTTATGTTAATGGAGGGTGACCTGACGTGATTGACGTTTTTACGAACGGCGCATGCGCCGTCCGTGTACATATCCCAGTGTGCATTGCGGCAAAGTAGGCTGCAAGGACATATTGGTTTCGACGTGGACGTAAATTAGGTCCAGCCCTATTCACGGATGACTTACGCAAATGGCGTAATATTTTCAAATTTCGACACGGGAACGACGGCCATACTTAACATTGGCTACGCCACCTAGGGGGCATGTTTATCTTTAGGCGGCCTATCTCTTACGGAAATGGCGTATCTTTACTGCGACGGGCGGACGTACGTTCGTGAATAGGCGTATCTAGTGATTTACATATTCTACGCCGAACGCAATGGGAGCGCCACCTAGCGGCCAGCCTAAATACTGCACCCTAAGATAGGACGGCGCAAGCCGTCGTATCTTAGATAGGTTTAAGTGTATCTCAGTTTGAGAATACACTAAAACTTAGGTCGGCGCAGATTCTGAGTTAGGTCGGCGTATCACTCTTACTGAATCTAGCTAAAAGTCTTTAAGTTCAGGTTCTAAGGCCCTCAACAGGCCCTGTGCAAAGGGTCACTCCCAGAAAACATGCAAAGCAGTATCCTCCTGGATGATACAAAAAGGGCAGTGCCTGTATCTGCACAGGTGTCAGAGAAACATATTATAAAGAAACATATTATACTTTGAACACTAGATGGCAGCAAAGTTGACAGTGAGAGCTGTCAGAGAAACCTTTAGCTGCAGACTGGTCGTCGCATGACATGCACCACATGACTTCCACAAGACTTCCTGGCTGCCTATAAAAGTTGAGCAAGTGCTCAGAGGAATTGCTGGTTTGTCTTCCACTTCCTGTACCTGAGTTCCTGTTTCCTGTTGATTGATTACCTGCTGTGACCCAGATTGACCCTGACCTACAATGGTCTTCTCCTGGACCCAACCTCGGCTTGTTTTACAGACTTTGTTCCTGTCTCCTTTGCCTTGACCTTCTGCTTGTGACCCAGTCTTGTCTCCTGTCTCCAGTGCCTTGACCCCCAGCCTGTGACCTGGATTGTCTGTTTACCGGTGTTTGATCCTCAGCCTGCTCCGGACTTTCTACCCGACTTCTCCTGCTGGATCCTGATACCCTCGGTCCCTGCTCCAGTTCTACAGGACTTCCACGCAAGCTCTTCCCTACCTGCTGGTAGCTTGTGCCTCTTTGTGCCATCCACCCTCTGTACCACCTCCAGGGGGCGGACTGCACTTAGTCGCAACAGAGTGCCGCTCTCGGCATCTTGGCCTTGGTGAGTACCCTATTCTGTTAACAGGTTTCTGGCATGCACGAATGTCCTGAGCGACAACCCACCTTAGATTGCCAACCATGGCCAGTCTATTTTCCTTTTGAAAGGCCAAAGGCGTGTGAAACACACCCAAAAACTCCACCCGGTGCGAAAAAAGTGCACACGCATAAAGAGTGACACAAAACGTGCAACGGGTGTCCTCCACTAGGAAGGACCTTACCCTGATCCCCCGTGGGCATTAGGCTTCTGACGGGGACTGAGGTACTCACTAGGTCCATCTGGCCGAGACCAGACTGACCCCTTTCTTTGGAGGTTTGGAGGGTCTGCCTAAGTACTCAGTGGGACTCCCTCGAAGGGAGACCCCATGAGAGAGGGTGAACTAAGCCAGAAGGCCATTACCACCCCCTCCCAAGATGTTCAGAGTAGGCCCGAAGACCCACACCCTACTAATCACACAGTGACAAAACGCGTAACACAGTCAACAAAAAAGTACAAAAGTGACAAACACGGGGATAAAATAAATAGAAAGTGGGGAGAAGGAAGGTGGGAGAAGTGAAAGTGGCCATTGTGCAATACAATGGCCGGTCCTTTGGCCAGGAATCAAAAAATCCTCTTGTCCTAGCCAAAAAGCTATAGTAGAGTAAATCTTCACATTCCTGTGATTGTCTGTGTTCAAACATGAGGCATTAGGCAGGTCAGTACACATCCTTCATAGTGAGGGGAACTGACACTTACTGTGAAAACACTACATATTTTTTTTCTGTTGAAAAGCCTGTGGCGTGCAAAACACAACCCAAAAACTCCACCCGGTGCAGGGAAAAATGTGCACACACATATAGAGTGACATCACAAAAAACTGCGACGGGTGCATACGTCAGTGGTCCTCCGAAGAGGACCCGTCTCTGATCCCCGGGGCGTTAGGCTCCTGACAGGGACTAGAGTTACTGTGGTCCATACAGCCGAAGCCATATGGACCCATCTTGGTCCAAGCAGCCGAAGCCACAAGGACCCAACATCCTCAGAGGGACTGCCGAAACAGAACCCTCCTCGGTGAGGCTCCCCCGAAGGGAGACCCCATGAGAGCCGGTGAACCTAACCAGAAGGCCGAGTCCACCAACTCCCAAGACTTTCAGAGACCGGCCCGAGGACCAGCACCCTACTCGCCACACATAAAGTGCCAAGCACCAAACAAAAAAAGTGACAAAACAAACAAACACGGGGAAAAATAAAAAAGGAAAGTGGGGAGAAGGAAGATGGGAGAGTGAGGTAAAGTGACCAATGTGCAATACATTGGCCGGCCCTCCGGCCAGGAAACAAAAATTCCTCTGGTCCTAGCCAAAAGGCCCGGCCCTAGAGGCAGGTGTGAAAAGTGTGTTGTGGAAATCAGTGACCTGAAGGTGCCACACGATGAGTGCCCCTCAAACACTTGTGCAATGTATGGCACCCCTGGACTGCCACTCCAGGGGGACAATCTCCACAGGCTTTTCAACGGTCCCTAGTCCCCGGTCCGGACCAGCAGCACCCTTCCCAGCCAGGAAGGTGGGAGAAGAGGTCGGGGAGAGCCCACCTAAGCAGGCTCTACCCACAACCCCTATCTCTCCCACCTAATCACATTCTGGAAGTACTACCCGCTCCTTCCCGGTTAAAGGAGAAGCAAGGGTTCCCTCCAGAACAACTGACTGGGGCAGATACCACCAAATCCAGGCCAACGGCCAGGGACCCGGCCTCTTGGCTTTGACCTCATGCCTCTCTGTCCCGATCAGAAGGCTTCCACCTCCACGCCAACAGGCTTAGCGTCCGCCGACTGCCATCCCTTTCCCCCTGCCACAGGGTACCGGGGACAGTCAGCTTAGCACCACCTATTGGCAACTGATGATCTTAGCCAAAAGGGTGAAAACACTACATATCCCCCAATCTCTGGGACTCTCTGTCAAGTGCTCTGCAGGTGAGAGCTAAACTGAAATTAGATTGAAAAACAGACAAAAAACAGGCGATTGAGCAATTAACAGAGAGCTCATCAGTCAGTCTTTCATCGCTTTAGCACTCTGACATTTACATTTATGATACAACACAGAGGAATGGATTGGACTTTATGTAACCCAGAATAAGATGTTGTCTGTGCCTTTGACAAATGGAAACATGGACATAGGGGACGCAATCAGCCCTGACACTGAAAACTGAAGCCACAATATGTAAGCCCATCACTGCAAATTAAGACAAACAAATCACACAGAAAATATAACTACTTTTAACTACCTAGTAAAAATATGGGGGAAAACGCCTCTGCGTCTTATGGAGCAAATATTGACCAGGCATTGACCCCCGCCACCATGTTATTACCGCCAGAAGAGCGGAGGACAGACATCCCAAGCCCCCATGAGCATTGGGCGATCTCCCACTGGGCCTTTCACTCAGACAGAAGACAGAGCACCCAGAGCGGCCGAATGGAGTATGGCCACGGCGGCCGCTCGGGCTGCTCTGTCTTCTGTCAGGCGAATTTGATGACGTCAGGTCAGGCTGCATTTATGGGACTGGTGAGACTGCATCTATGGGACTGGTGAGGCTGAATTTTTTTGGCACAGGTTGGGCTGCATTTAATGGGCACTGGTAAATATTTTAGTACACCATTCGGCTCAGAATATTTTTTTTCCCCTTGTTTTTCTCCTCTAAAACATAGGTGTGTCTTATGGAGTGAAAAACACGGTACCTAAACTGCTGACCGCAAGACCGGTCCCCACCGCTCCTGCACAACCCCCCCCCCACCCACGTGCCAGTGGTCTTGTGAATTGACTGTTCCTGACCTCATCATGCCCATAGACCATCTCTGGACATGAGGATGGCAGGAACAATCAACTGCTGGACATGGGGGAGTGTGGTTTTCAGAGGATTGAAGGGCCAGGTAAGTACAGCTTTCTCTTGCGCCCCTAGACTAAAAAAGCAGTTAACCCATGCAGTGCGGGCACAGCCCTACTGCAAGTGAGAATGAAGTTTTTTCATGGAGTTCTGCTTCAACAGATGGATGGTTGCTACTAGATACTAACATTCACCATATCACCCGGCTGCCAGTTCTCCATATAGTACTCTCAGAGACAATGAACAGTCATTTGCTTTGTTTTTGTTTATTTGGGGGATATAACTTGGTTGGGGAAATCTATGGGATGCCCACAGAACAGATCACTTTGCCATCATGTTTAAAGTATTAGTTAAATGAATTGAGCTTTTGAAGTACTGATAGACTAATATTCACAGTCACTTTCCCTGCATAAACTCCTTTAGGCCATTACTCCTCCTCTGCATCAACTCCTGCAGACTATTGCTCCCAGGACTCCTCTCCTCTTGCACAAAACTTCCCTGTGAACTATTAGACTTTACGCCTCATCATCTTTACTTTACACCAAGGATTACTCTAAATAATCCTAGATGCTTGCGGACTTGCTGAACTGCATTACCCCTTCTTAAAGCCTAATTATTTAGCAGCTTGCATTAGTTGGTGGACTACTGATCCCAGCCAGCATGACTTTCAAATCTTGTGCCCGCAGGCCACATTGATTTGACACAAAACCCCACAGTCTTTCCTCTAGCTTTGAACCCAGCTCCCGTGGCATGCCTCTTCCAGATATCCACTGTGCCTCACTCACCGACCTTCTCCTGCCCCGAATCCATGGTGAAGAACTTAAAGCGGATCTCCACTCTAAAGTGAAGTCCCGCTGATCGGAACCCTCCCCCCCTCCGGTGTCACATTTGACACCTTTCAGGGGGGAGGGGGGTGCAGATACCTGTCTACAGACAGGTATCTGCACCCACTTACGGCCCTACGATGCGGGCAAAAGACGGGATTTTTTCCTTACTTCCCATCCGTCCCCCGTTGTATGCTGTTAACACTCGGCTCCCAGCACACAGCGGGAGCCAATCGGCGGGCGCATCGCGACTCGCGCATGCGCCGTAGGGAACCGGGCAGTGAAGCCGGAGCGCTTCACTTCCTGGTTCCCTCACCGTGGATGGAGGGGGGAGCAGCAGGGTGACGAGCGATCGCTCGTCATCTGCTGCGGACGACGCTGGACTCCAGGACAGGTAAGTGTCCTTATATTAAAAGTCAGCAGCTGCAGTATTTGTAGCTGCTGGCTTTTAATATATTTTTTTAGTGGCACATCCGCTTTAACCGGACATGCGTTCCAATGACTTCTCCAGCCCCTCTGTTCCAGGACACCTCTTCCATGACCGTGTAAGGACGAGGCTCCCTCCCAGCTCCCGGCCTCCTCCGCTGAGGAGGGCACCCCCAGATGGGGATGGGCATCCTGCTGTGATCTAGCACTCCATTCTTCACGTCCCCCAGCCGACAACTACCCTCCAGTGGGCTGGACCTGAGCTTATCAAGGAGTCCTGCCCCCTGCCAATTCCAATTGGTGATTGGTCAGGGCTCCTCACATGAGCTCCCTGTCACTCCAGATCCCAGCCCTGCCCCCCTGCCAGAACATTCTCCCTGGAAGCAGGGGAAGCGCCCAAGAACTGAAGCAAAGGTGGTCACACCCACTGCTGCACTAACCACTCCCTGCCCCCAGATCAAAACAAGCAGGCCTAGCACTTTGATGCGAGTTGAGGTCCATAGACCTCAGGTTTACAAAAGCATTCGCTGAAATAATGGCGAAATTGCGGTAAAATCGTGGCAAAATTGTGCGACTTTCAAGTCGTGGCAGTGTGGAAGGGGCCTAATGTAAACAAGGCAGATTGCAATTTTAACAGAAGAGAAGGCATGGATCATGTGTCTGCAAAGCGGATACATGGGTACATGTCTTCCCCAAATAAAAATACCTCCCACACTATAAAAAAACACAGGTTAGGCACAGGGTTAGCCCTTTGATCACCACTGATGTTAACTCCTTTCCCAGCCAGAGTCATTACTACAGTGAAAGTGCATATTTTTAACACTGATCACTGTATTCGTGTCACTGGTTCCCAAAAAAGTGTCAAGTGTCTGATTTTCCGCCGCAAAATCGCAGTACCACTATAAATTAACACTTCTAGTCACATAGAGAGGTGCAAAATCCAAGGCGCACCTTCAGGCTTTCCAAGGGCATACATTAATCACATCATTTCATGACCACTTATCACATTTTTGGAGGCCTGGAGCACCAGGACAACGGAAACACCCGCAAATGACAACATTTTGGAAAGCAAACACCCCAAGGCATTTTCTAAGTGGCATTGTGAGTTTTTTTTAAAAAATGTATTTTGTACACAAAATTGTCAAGTAATAAGATATTTCTAACACAAAGCATGAGTATACTTCAAAATACATCCCAAAACACATTATGCTGCTCCTCCCAAGTATGGGTATACTACTACATGTGTAAGACCTTTACAATGTTTGGACTGAATATATACCTGACATTGCATTTTCAATCACTAAAATCAACCAAATATGTATAGAAAACAATGTACTGTAATAGTCACCTCTGAACAAGTGATCAGGGAATATAGTATAGTGCAGGGTTTGACAAATTTGCTTGGAATCTAGGAGCCAGCTAAAAAAGTTAGGAGCCAGAAAAAGCGCCCTGTCCCGCCAAGCTCACGCGCAGAAGCAAACGCATACGTGAGTAGCGTCCGCATATGTAAATGGTATTCAAACCACACATGTGAGGTATCGCCGCGATCGTTACATTGAGAGCAATAATTCTAGCTCTAGACCCCTCTGTAACTCAAAACATGCAACCTGTAGTATTTTTTAAATGTCGCCTATGGAGATTTTAAAGGGTAAAAGTTTGTCGGCATTCCACGAGCGGACGCAATTTTGAAGCATGACATGTTGGGTATCAATTTACTCGGCGTAACATTATCTTTCACAATATAAAAAAAAATTGGGATAACTTTACTGTTGTCTTATTTTTTAATTAAACAAAGTGTATTTTTTCCCCAAAAAAGTGCGCTTGTAAGATCGCTGCGCAAATACGGTGTGACAAAGTATTGCAACGATCGCCATTTTATTCTCCAGGGTGTTAGAATAAAAAAATATATATAATGTTTTGGGGGTCCTAATTAGAGGGAAGGAGATGGCAGTGAAAAAACAAATTAGAGCTGCTGTTTTACTTGTAATGCCAACGGCCACCACCACATGGCGCCAAGTCACAGAAGGAAGCTTGGGCCTTCACAAGGCAGCAAAGCCGCGGCCTCAATCACCGGCCGTCGCGGGCCCGCAGCGATCATGCGGCGTGGGAGCGCAAGGAGACACAGGATCCTTTGCCTCCGTGCGTCCCCACCTCGCGATAGCAGCGGGCCCGCGACGGCCGGTAATTGAGGCCGCAAAGCTGCGACCTCAATTACCGGTGGGCGTGGGCGCCAGGTCACAATTTCTTGTCGCAATTGCGACCGGGCGCCCGTATTTTGTCGAGCCCTGGTATAGTGTAGCTTCACCTACAGCAGTCCCTGTTTTAAAAAGCAAAACAGGCCTAATCTACTGGTACTCAGCTGAACCTATAGCAACAATACTATATTCACTGGCCAGGAAGTACAGGAGGCTGAAAAGAGAGCAAACAAAAGAGTACCTATGGTTCCAGTAGTGCAGTTGTCCGCAGAGAATGGGTGGAATACAGATTATTCAGGAACAAAGTCAGTGGGACATGCAAATGAGTCAGTACTAATGCCAAGGAATGGTCAAGTCGGCAGCCAAAAACAATTAACAGGCCAGGGTCAGTTCAGGCGGCATGCAGACACATGGTCAGTAAGCAAGGAAAAGATCAATCCAGGCGTCAAGCAGACACATGGTCGATAAACAAGCTGGGGTCAGTTCAGACAGAAGGCAGAGATGTGGCCATATGCAGGTAAAAGATCATTCCAGGCAGTACGTAGAAACATGGTCAATTAACAGGCCAGGGTATGTTCAGGCAGCATGCAGAGATGTTGTCAGTATGCAGGCAAAAGATTAGTGCAGGTGGCAGGCAGAAATATGGTTGATTATCAAGCCAGGGTCAGTTCAGACCAGGCAGAGGCATGGTCATTATTCAGGCAAAGGGTCAGTCCAGGCAGCAGGTAGAAAGGTGGTTGAGAAAACAGACAAAGTACACAGGACATCAGATACAGGCAACATGCGGGTAATCAGAAATAGGAGAGAGACCCTCCCCATACCTTCACTAAAATCGTAGTGAGGTATGATAGCAATGGAAGAAATCAACTATGAAGAGACTTGGTTGACTGCATCAGAATAAAGGTTTTCAGGTGCAGATAGGTATATACAGGGTACGTTGCAGTTTGCAAGTGGTTTCCAGGATTATAGATGAACTGATTAGCCATAACCACTGTATTTTTATTTTTCAACCAGATGGTCACAGAGGCGATCAAAGACTAGATCGCCTTTGATCGCCTCTATGGCCTTGGAGGACCAGAGCGGCGTCATGATGTCACTTTCGGTCCAGGGTGGCAGTAAATTTTTTTTAAAGCAAAAGATTTTTTAAAAAAAAGTTGTTAGTTCTTTTGCTTTTAAAGGTAAAGGAGAGATTTGGGTTCTTTTTGACCCAAGATCGCTCCACATAGAGGACCTGTCATCCTTATTTATATTACATGGGATGTTTATCCTTATAAAAGAGATGACTGTCCATGTAATAGGAATAAAAGTGATAAAAAAAATAAAAATAAAAGGTACAGTGTATTAAAAAAATAAAAATAAAATTACCACTTAAGACCCGGACCAATATGCAAGTAAAGGATGGAAAAAAGTACCGCTCCAAGCCCTGCGACCTATGCTGTGCTCCCGCCCTGTAGCACTGACAGGTGCAGACTCTGCGCTGATTCGTGGAAAAAAAAGATGATTAAAGTGGTTGTAAACTCACTTTTTTTACTTTTGCCTACAGGTAAGCCTATAATAAGGCTTACCTGTAGGTATAAAGAATATCTCCTAAACCTGTACGGTTTAGGAGATATTCCCCTCGCAATGCGCCGCTGATTGCAGCGGCACATGCACAGGGGGGATCCTCGGCTGAAGGGCCGGCCCCGCCGACCCATGCCGGAATGAAATCTCCCGCGCATGCGCGGGAGTGATGTCATCGCCGCTCCAGCCAATCACAGCGCTGGAGCGGCGATACCCGAAAGACACGCTCGGCGTGGACCAGGTAAGTTCCCTACCTTGTTCCGAGGTAAGTATTTCATAATGAGCTAATATGCGGTGCATACTAGCTCATTATGGCTTTTGCCTTGCAGGTGTAAAAAAAAAAAAATATATGTATATGCGGGTTTACAACCGCTTTATGCATCTATCCATGATGTGAAACATGTCAGCCTTTCCCCCCCCCCTGCATCCACTTCCCACCATTGATTGCAGTGTTGCATGAATTTTTGGATGTTATACAGCTTTGGATTTTATCCTTTGTTCGTTTTGTTTCAAAAAATCAGAGTGTGGCAGTCCAGGATAATTTCTTTTTTCCATGCAAGTAAAGGACCTGGCCCCTTTTTGTGATTCGGTACTGCGTCGCTTTAACCGACAATTGCGCGGTCGTGTGACGTAGCTCCCAAACAAAATTGGCGTTCTTTTTTTCCCACAAATAGAGTTTTCTTGTGGTGGTATTTGATCACCTCTGCGGTTTTTATTTGTTGTGCTATAAACAAAAATAGAGCGACAAATTTAAAAAAAAAATGCAATATTTTTACTTTTTGCTATAATAAATATGCCCAAAAAATATATATATTTTTTTCTTGCCTAAGTTTAGGCCCATACGTATTCTTCTACATATTTTTGGTAAAAAAAAAAATCTCAATAAGCGTTTATTGATTAGTTTGCGCAAAATTTATAGTATTTACAAAACGGGATAGTTTTATGGCATTTTTATTAATATTTTTTTTTTTTTACTATTAATGGTGGCGATCAGCTTTTTTTTTCCTGACTGCGACATTATGGTGGACACATCTAACACTTTTGACGCATTTTTGGGACCATTGTCATTTTCACAGCGAAAAGTGCTATAAAAATGCACTGATTACTGTGAAAATGACAGTGGCAGTGAAGGGGTTAACCAGGAGGTGGTGCTGTAGGGGTTAAGTGTGATCTAAGGGAGTGTTCTTACTGTGAAGGGGGCGTGGCTGTGCGTGTGACGTCACTGATCGTCGTTCCCTAACACAGGGAACAGACGATCACTGACAGCCACACTAGGAAGAACGGGGAAGGTTTGTTTACACTTACCTCTCCCCGTTCTTCCTCTCTGTGACCCGATTTCGGGACACCGTTGGCGATCGGGTCCTGCGGGCGCGGTCACGGAGGACAGGAAGGCTGGGCATCTTAAAGGGGATGTACCTGTACGTTCATGTGCCCAGCCGTGCCATTGTGCCGACGTAAATAGTTGTGCGGCGGTCCTTAAGTGGTTAAGCGCCCCCCATCCTGTTCTCGCACACAGAAGAGAATGCATACGCAAGTCACGCACACATATGTAGACAGTGTTCACACCACACATGTGAAGTATCACCGCAAATGTTAGAGCGAGAGTAATAATTCTAAGTCTAGACCATAGATTGGCGCAACTTCACGAGCGTGCGCAATTTTAAAGCGTGACATGTTAGGTATCTATTTACTCTGAGTAATATCTTTCATATTATAAAAAATTAAAAAAATATTTTTTTTTAGAAAAAAACAAAAAGTCAATTGGATGTCAAAAACCACAGCAGGAAGGCCAATATCAGAATTTAGGGTCTGCCAGAAGCCACGGCCCCAAGGGACATTATCCCCACGCTACAAGATATCTTCCGGGACATACTGGGCCTGCCAGCATCTACTCCCATCAAAATAGACTGCGCACACAGAGCACTGAGACCCCCATCTCGAGATGTGGATAATCCCCGAAATATAAACTGCAAACTTCACAAATACACTCTCAAGGACGGCATCATGCAAAAAATGTGCAGCAAGCCCTTTTATGACTTTGATGGTGCACGTTTTTTTCTACCAGGATATCTCCAGGCGCACCCTTATGTAGCGCAGGGCACTTCGCCCCCTTTTGACTGTGATCCAGGAAGCAGGATTCCCATACCGCAATAAAAAGACATTCCCACGCTGGCCAAGTCTAAAAGGTGGGGTACTGCAGCAAGCACTGAAGGTAGTCTCAAGACCCAGGTAAGTATAAATGTAGAAGTAGTGCTGCGATGTGCATAAATAGGTGATAAAGTGCAAATGTGCTCACGTGACAGGTACACTTGAAAGGCAATAAATGAATGGTCAAAATAGCAACAATAAAATATAAATAATCAGCTGCGACAGTATAAACAATGGACTGATAAAGTGTCCAAATACTGTGAAAAGTGTACCACAAAATAGATGTGAGAATAAACTCATAAAATCTTTAAAATGGCATCATCATGTGACATTGTTAAAGTTGTTAAAAGTGACACAATTGCGTACATCTGTGTATCACCCCCAAACAGATGGGTTGGTTGAAAGATTCAACAAAACCCTTAAACAAATGTTAAAGAAGGTGGTGGATAGAGATGGAAAGGATTGGGACTGTCTTATTCCCTATTTATTGTTTGCCATTAGGGAGGTACCCCAATCCTCTACAGCAGGGGTGGCAAACACAAGGCCCGCGGGCCGAATCTGGCCCGCCGGACCTTGTAATGTGGCCCGCACAGCAGCCACCTCATTTTGCCAGGTTTGAGCGAGCGGCGCGGCCAGTCTGAGCAGGCATTACATATTCCCCTTACTCTGTGCCACTCCGTCTACGCCCCCGCCTCCAACACTGCCCTGTCTCCGCCTCCCTTTCTGCAGCCAAGACGGCTTACAATGCCGCTCTGGTGCCCGCCTCCTCCTCTGCCCTGTCTCCGCCTCCACTGCTCGTTCTGCAGCCATGACGGCTTACAATGCTGATCTGGTGCCCGCGTCCTTCTCCGCCCTGTCTCCGCCTCCACCGTCGCCTCCGCTCTTTCTGCAGGCATGACGGCTTACAATGCCGATCTGGTGCCCGCCTCCTTCTCCGCCTCCACCACCGCTCCGTCTCCACCTCCACCCCGCCTCCCCAGTCCTTCCAGCCAGCGATGCCGGCTTTTTTTGCATGCCACTGAATGTTGTGGCAGAGATTGCTGGCAGTTTTGCACTATGTGCTGCTATTTTACAGTTATCGTAAAAAAACAAAAAAACAAAACAAAGTACTGATAACACAGGATTCAGCCCACAGAGGGATGGTACCACTATAGCCCAATTAAAAAAAAAGGTACTATAGCACAATACAAAGGGAGGGAGCAGCCTACACAGGGAGGTACCAGAGCTGGTCCAGGTAGGAAAGTAGGATAGAGTACAGATGTGAGGAATTTTTAGGCGCAATCCTGACCCATGCACTGTGTACTTGGCTCAATCCTGCCCCATGCACTGTATACGTAGCGCAATCCTGTCCGCTGCACTGTATACGTAGCGCAATCCTGACCCCTGCACTGTATACGTAGCGCAATCCTGACCCATGCACTGTATACGTAGCGCACCCGGCCCTTTGAGTGTAACCATACTGCTGATGCGGCCCCCGATGAATTTGAGTTTGCCACCCCTGCTCTACAGGTTTGTCGTCCTTCAAGTTGCTCTATGGGAGACACCCAAGAGGGCTGTTGGCTATAGCCAGGGAAACTTGGGAAAGTGAGAGTTCTCCCAACAGGAGTGTGATTGAGCATGTCGCCCTGATGCAAGATAGAATTGCACAGGTAATGGCAATTGTAAGGGAACATTTGGTCCAAGCACAGTTGGCACAACAGAGTGTATAACCGTGGGGCCAAGACCCGAAACCTTCTCCCCGGGGGATAGGGTATTGGTACTTATCCCTACAGTTGAGAGCAAGTTCCTCGCCAAATGGCAAGGCCCCTACGAGATATTGGAAAAAGTGAGCAAAGTGAATTACAAGGTCAGACAACCAGGAAGGCGAAAGCCCGAACAGATCTATCACATCAATCTGTTGAAAGCCTGGAGGGATAGGGAATCCCTAGTCGCAGAAACGTTATCAACAGCTCAGTCTGATTGCGTGATTCCTGAGGTTGGAATAGCAGTCACCTTGTCAAAGCCCCAACAACAGGAGGTTAAGGAGTTTGCTTCGCAACAAAGAAGTTCTCTAAGTTGCCGGGACAAACGTCTGGGGTAGAGCATGATATTACCCCGCCCAGTGAAAGGGTGAAGCTAAAACCCTATCACATCCCAGAGGCCCGCCGGGAGGCAATACGGGAGGAAGTGGAGAAAATGCTTAAGTTGGGGGTGATAGAGGAATCCCAAAGTGATTGGTCCAGTCCTATACTCTTATAGCTAGATTCACAGACGCCACCGCAACTTTAAGGCGGCGTAGCGTATCGTATTTACGCTACGCCGCCTTAAGTCAGAGAGGCAAGGACTGTATTCTCAAAGTACTGGAGTTTTTTTCAGTGATTCACTCCAGCCAGGAACTATGTTTAAGGGCATGGTAGCCCATTTTTATTAAAAAGGCAAAATAAAAATCCAAACAAGCGTTTTCCCACGCAGGGGGTTCTTCTCCATAAAATACACAACAGAAAAAACTAGCGCACCTGGCTCTCTGTAGCAGTACTTCTGCGCGTAGACGGCTTCCCTTCAGCGTCTACACAAGGTTCTGGCTGTCTCCTACAGCCTCTTTGATTCCTGGAGACCTCCAGTCTCTTCCTGTGGAGCTGTCTTCAACTGGCAGCCATGAGGTCTTCCCACACACTCATTATAAAGGGCTGTGCTCACCTGAGCACACACACACCCTGCTGGTAATGAACAAAGCCTGGATTACCAAAACCTGGAGAAAGCTGCAAAAGCAGTCTTCTCCAGTCCACAGCTATGCTCTGTAGTTTTTCACATCTCAAGTGTGCATACCCTGGGTCCATTTTACCGTCACAGTAGCTCCTACTGTTACATATGTTTGACCTTACGTGATTGACTTTTTTTGGAACGGCGCAATGCGCCGTCCGCCTACATTACCCAGTGTGCATTGCGGCCAAGTACGCCGCACGGTCCTATTGATTTTGACGTGTACGTAAATGACTTAAATCCCTATTCACGGACGACTTACGCAAACGACGTCAAATTTTCGAATTTCAAAGCAGGAACGGCAGCCATACTTTAACATTACTATTCCAACTATTTGATGGAATAACTATAGACCTGATAATGCGTTACGTAAACGGCGTATCTGTACTGTGGGGGCCAGGCGTACGTTCGTGAATAGGCGTATCTAGTGATTTACATATTCTACGCCGACCGCAATGGAAGCGCCACCTAGCGGCCAGCCTTAATATTGCACCAAGATAGGACGGCGAAAGCCGTCATAGCTTAGATAGGTTTAAGTGTATCTCTGTTTGAGAATACACTTAAACTTAGGTGGGCGCAGATTCCGAGTAACTCTTACTAAATCTAGCTATTCGTGCCTAAACCGGATGGGAGCTGGCGTTTTTGTAACGAAGTTCGATAACTGAACAAAGTTACAAAATTTGACACCTACCCCATGTCACGTATCGATGAGTTAATCGACCAGCTAGGACATGACAACTCTCGATCTCACAAAAGGGTATTGGCAAATTCCCCTGGCTAAATCGGCCAATGAGAAAACCGCGTTTGTAACCCCAGACTGGGCGTTTCAGTATAAAAGAATGCCGTTTGGGTTACAGAATGCCCCGGCAACCTTTCAGCGGAAAATGGACCAGATTCTAAGGCTCCATCAGAAAAATGCTGCAGCTTACCTGGATGATGTAATTATCCATAGCCCAGATTGGGCATCACATCTGCAAAAAGTGCAAGCAGTCCTAGACTCCATCTGGGAAGCTGGGTTTATGGCCAACCCAAAGAAGTGTACCATTGGAAAGGAAGACGCCAAATATCTTGGGTACACCATTGGGAGGGGCGTGATAAAACCCCAAGTCAATAAAGTCAAGGCCATACAGAATTGGCCTCATCCTAACAGCAAAAAGCAGGTACGAGCCTTTCTGGGCATCGCTTATTATCGGCGATTTATCCCCCACTTTGCCTCTCAGGCGGTGCCCTTAACGAACATGACCAAAGGGTAAGACTCGGTCATGATTAAGTGGACCCCAGAGGCTGAAGCAGTCTTCCAGGCCTTAAAAAATAGGATTTTTGTACTCACCGTAAAATCCATTTCTCTGAGTTCATTGACGGACACAGCAGCCTTTGACCTTAGGGTATTATATCCTTCCTTCCAGGAGAGATTAGGCAGAAAACAGCACTTTAAGTGTTAAAACACTTTCCTCAGTACAGCTCCTCCCAGGGGGCGTGGTCCCCCGGGTATAACCCACACTCTGCCTCAGCAGCTCCAGTTCGTAACAAGCAGTACAAACAAAAAGGAGGGGTGGGTGCTGTGTCCGTCCATGAACTCAGAGAAATGGATTTTACAGTGAGTACAAAAATCCTATTTTCTCTTCCGTTCATGGACGGACACAGCAGCCTTTGACCTTAGGGACGTCCCCAAGCAGTGTCAAAAAGATTTGAAGGGTGGGAAAACAACACAGCAAACCAAGCTACACCCCAAACAAAAACCGGAGTTTCTCAACGGAGGAACTCCAACCTTAAACTGCCACCTGTAACACCTTGCAGCCGAAGGAGGCATCCGAAGATGCACTCACATCCACCTTGTAAAATTTTGAGAAGGTGTGGATTGACGACCAGGTCGCTGCCTTACACACCTGTAACACAGAGGCTTGATGACGGAAAGCCCAAGAGGCACCGATCGCCCTGGTCGAATGAGCCGTAACATGAAAGGGAGGCGCCCGCCCCTTCAGGGCATAGGCCTGAAGCACAACCTGTCTGATCCACCTAGAAATGGTGGCCGACGAGATCGCCGGACCTTTTTTAGGACCATTCACTGACACGAATAGTGAGTCCGACTTCCGGAACGGAGCCGTAGCAGATAAGTACACACGTAGGGCCCGAACCACATCCAGGGAATGAAAAGTGGCCTCCTTCGGGTTTTCCGGCCGAGGACACAAGGATGTAACACAATGTCCTCATTAATGTGAAAAGCCGAAACAACCTTTGGGAGCACCACCTTATCCTCATGGATGACCAAGTAGGGAGCCTTGCAGGACAAGGCCGCCAGTTCAGACACCCGTCTGACTGAGGTATATGCTACCAGAAAAACCACCTTCTGTGACAGAGTCAAAGGGATCTTCCAAATGTCCTCAAAGGAAGCTTGTTGAAGCACCGAGAGGACTAAATTCAAATCCCATGGGGCAGTGGAGGACGCACAGGAGGGGCCACATGCCGGACCCCTGCACAAACGTACGCACCAAGGAGTGCGCTGCCAAGGGTTGCTGAAAGTTAACAGCTAGAGCCGAAATCTGACTCTTAACCGTACTCAAGGCGAGAGCCTGATCCACTCCACGCTGTAAGAACAGCAGAATCCGGGACATCACGTATGTACGGGGGTGCCACTTCATCTCTTCACACATAGAGATGTACGATTTCCACGTACGATGGTAAATTTTTTGTGAAGTAGACTTCCGTGCACGCAGCATGGTAGAGACCACCGAGCCTGACAGGTCCCGTTCCTTCAGTACCTGGCTCTCAACAGCCACGCCGTTAAAACCAGCGACTGTAAAGCAGGATAGAAGATCGGACACCTGCAACAGAAGATCTTCTTTCAGGGGTAGGCGCCAAGGGACGTCTGCCACCAGATGCACCAGGTCCGCGTACCAGGAGCGGCACGGCCAATCTGGGGCGATCAGGATTGCTGGAATCCCTTTTTCGGCTTACACTCTGCGCAGCAGGCGAGGAAGAAGTATCAGAGGAGGGAAGGCGTAAATTAGGCGATAGTGACCCCAAGGTGCCACCAACGCGTCTGACGTGTTCGCACACGGGTCCTTCGACCTGGCCACAAACCGTGGTACCTTCCGATTGAGACGGGACGCTAGAAGGTCCACGTCCGGAGTGCCCCACTTTTGGCACAGACTCTGAAACACCTCCGGGTGGAGTGACCACTCTCCTTGGTCTAGTGTTTGGCGACTTAGGTAGTCGGCCTGCCAATTCTGTACTCCCGGAATGTACACGGCCGACAGAGCCGGAACGGACCTTTCGGCCCACCGAAGGATGTGCGCGACCTCCATCGCTGCAGCTGAGCTCCGTGTGCCTCCCCGATGATTGATGTACGCCATGGCCGTGGCGTTGTCTGACTGGAACCTGAACGGTCGGTCCTGCAGCTCCAGGGACCACCTAGCAAGGCACAACTTGATTGCTCGGAGCTCCAGTACATTGATCGGAAGGCGGGACTCCTGAGTCCAGCGCCCCTGGGCTGACTGGGTGCCCCAAACGCCCCCCCCCCAGCCAGAGAGGCTGGCATCCGTCGTGACCACTGTCCAATGGCACGGCAGAAACGACTTCCAGGTCCGAAGCACCGGCGACGTCAGCCACCACACCAGGGGGGACCTGACCAGGTGACTCATCTGAATCTGGAAATCCAGAGATGAAGGGAGCTTGTCCCAACGTGACAGAATTTCCTTCTGTAGCACTCGGGTGTGGAATTGGGCATACAGAAATGCCTCGGAAGAGGCCACCATCAGACCCAGAACCCTCATGCAGAATTGAAGGGATGACCACTTCTGGGTCGACAACTGCTGCAGCGCATATCGCAGTGTCTGAAGTTTCTCTGTTGGGAGAAAAACTCTCGCCTCCGCGGAATCCAGGATTAACCCCAGGTATCTGGTTCGAGTATGCTTATAGTATCAATGATCTCATACACTGATTAAAAAAATAAACATTAACAGCGCTTATTTTAAGCTCTCCGTTCAAGCTCTCCGTGCTCAAACAAATACAATCATCAAAAATTGCAGAACACTTCATTGAAAAAGGGTACAATCATGATACATTGGAACAAATCAGAGAAGAAGTTGGAAAGAACACTCAGGAGTCATTATTACAACCCAAAAACAAAAACCCTGACCAGAAGCATGAATGGGGATTTATATCCCAATATCACGAGCAATATAGGGAAGTGGAGAATATTTTCAGGAAACATTGGAACATCTTAACTATGGACAAAATACTCAAACCAACCTTACCTGAAGTACCAACCTTCATTTATAGGAAGACTCCATCCTTTGGAGACCAGGTGGTTAAAAAGGTCCTTGATCAACCTAAACCATTATGCCGCATACACACCATCACTTTATGTGATGAAAAAAAACGACACTTTCTGTGAAGTAAAAAATGACGTTTTTGAAACTTCAATTTTCAAAGACGAAGTTGCCTACACACCATCGTTTTTCTCACAATGTTCTTGCAAAGTGAGGTTACGTTCCACCACGTTTTACCATTGAAGCTTGCTTCATAAGTAGCTTCTGGGCATGCGTGGATGAAAAAACGTCTTAGAAAACGACGTTTTTTGCTACACACGGTCAATTTCTGTGAAGTAAAAAGTGCACTTTTGAAAAACGACACATAAAATTGAAGCATGCTTCAATTTTTTTTTGGTCGTTTTTTACAAGACATAAAACGACATTTTCCCCCACACACAGTCAATTAAAGTGACGTTTTTAAAAACATCATTTTTTTTCATCACATAAAGTGATGGTGTGTACGCGGCATTACAGATGTTCTGGGAACAAAAGGGTTTCCATAGGGAGCTGCGGTGGCTCAACGCGATTGGCACTGCGCTGACAAGCCATTCATCTCTGCAGCTAGGGGTTCGGTTCCCGGTCTCGGCTACATGTGAATTGAGTTTGGTGGTCTCAGCCCGGCTCCCGGTGGGTGTGCTATGCGAGGTAAGCCTGCGCTTAGTACGCCCACCCCCCTCCCACAAAAACCACCACACCTACACACGCACTTGAAATTGGGTTAACACACACGCACTTTGACCACGCGGTCTCTTAAAGAGAGGCGAAGGACTAACGGGGCTGGTTGAGCGGGCTAATCCTCTCACTCCCTTATAGGGAGTCCCTCTGCCCCGTTGGGCTTCAAAGCGGAGCAGGTAGGGCGGGCTGTGTGGGAGGATCCCCTCACACACCCGCCATTGCCACCCGGGGCATGGAGAAAGGTGGCAGATTGCCTCTGGGGGAGGCCTGCCTACTCCCAACTCCTGCAGTCCGGCTCCTCTCTCGAGTACACGCACAAAATACACTAGAAAAAAAAAAAGAAAAAAAAAAAAAGGTTTCCATGCCGTCGCTGCAAAGCATGCCAACAGGTATCCACCCATTTACGAGGTCTCACAAGCTTTACCTCTACAGCCAATGGTAGACAATTCCAAATTAAGGAATGTATAACCTGTGCGTCCACACATGTCGTTTACGCATTGGAGTGCCCTTGTGGCCTCATGTATATTGGTCGTACTAAACGCACTCTAGGGAAAAGAGTTTCGGAACATATATACAACATTAAGACAGGCTATGAGGATCACAGCGTGTCGTTGCACTTCCTCAAAAAACAGGATCGAGGCTTAAGATTTTGGGGAGTGGACAAAATTCATCCGAAATGGAGAGGAGCCAATATGGTACGGGAAATGGATATTAATGACCAACACTTTAAGCCCAAAGGGGTTAAACATAGAACTGGACCTCAACTGTTTTATCAGTAATCATTAAATATAAAAAGAGACCCTGTAAATTAATTAATTAATTTTTTAATAATATTTTATCGCTTTGATTTGTCATACTCTAATGAGAGTTAGGGCATATTACAACCTGATGAGACAAGGCACGACTTGCCATTAGGAATGGCATAATTATCAGATAGTACCTATAGTAATATAGAGGCCGAGTAGAGATAAATATGATTTTGGCTACTTTTTCTATTGGGTACGAGCAGGAAGTATGCCCACACCACCAATGTCACTTTTGTTGATCAATTTGGAGTCTCTCTCTGTCTCTCTCTCTCTCTGTCTCTCTCTCTCTCTCTCTCTCTGTCTCTCTCTCTCTGTCTCTCTCTCTGTCTCTCTCTCTCTCTGTCTCTCTCTCTCTGTCTCTCTCTCTCTCTCTGTCTCTCTCTCTCTCTCTGTCTCTCTGTCTCTCTCTCTCTGTCTCTCTGTCTCTCTCTCTCTGTCTCTCTCTCTCTCTCTGTCTCTCTCTCTCTCTCTCTGTGTCTCTCTCTCTCTCTCTCTCTCTGTCTCTCTCTCTCTGTCTCTGTCTCTCTCTCCCCAATTTTAAGTTAAGGAAGAATATAGATGCAGATTGAGAATTAGTGCAATTGTAACATTTTATTATTATGTACTATGCAATTTTATTCTCTTTTATTACTATTTATTATGAGACTGTCAACGTTTGGTCGCCCTAGTGCATCTTGATGTGTATTTAGTTAGGGTGCTTAGACAAGCTTGAAAGGTACCAAGTATACACTAGCTTGCTGTGATGACATGCCTAATTTTGGTGGTTGAATGCACACTAGGCTTAGCACTAAGCGAGCGCACTAAGAACAATGACCACTGGGGGCGCGGTGAGTTCATATTAAGTAATGAATAGTCACTCGCTCAACGTAGCCATCAGCTGGAGACGTGACGCTTGCTACGTCTGATCAGCTGTTGTAAAACACAGGGCGTCCCCAGTACTCATTACACATTCAGCCGACGTCATGCAGAGGGCGGGCGGCTTGAATAAACGGCGCTATAAATACGGTAGGCTCACGACACGTGGCCACGCCCTCTGAAGACGTGACATGCAATCACGAAACGCGTCAGGGCGTGGCCACGTGACCTAATCGTCCAATCAGGTGTGCGGGATCCCGGGACTCACGGCGTCAGGAGGAGGAATCCCCATGCAGCAGAACTAGTGAGAGCCACGCTAACCTATTGAGACACAGCGCCATATTTGAATTGTTTAATTGTAAGCTTAACATTGAAGAGCTCTTGTTGTTTGTTGAAATAAACTGTTTTACACTATGTGGAGTCTCCCCCTTGTTCTTACATGATCGCATCCACTTGAGCACAACCAGAGACTACCAGGTGTCAGTAGAAGGACGGAGGAGAGATCCAGCTGTACCTCAAAGCATTCCTCAGAGATAGTCAGCATTTCATGCCTATTGATGACATCCATCTGGTGAGTGAGGTTTCTTAGGGGGACCCCTTCGTGTCAAATGTTTGCACCATCACAGTCATTGCAGAAGTGTTTTTCAAGCTTTTTCTTTTGAGATTAGGACTGATAGGAGGACCCTGCGTATCTGTGCATTACAGTAGCATAGACATCCATCACTGTCTGAAGTTTCTGTATAGTTACACTAAGGACTTTGGGATTTATTCACTGTCTTTTGAGGCCTGTTAAGGTTAACTAGTGTGGTTTATTCACATTTGTAATTTCCAATAGTGACCTCTCATGAATTTAATGGTTTTTAGCAGGATGTGGTGACACATTTTATTTTTTTGAGCACGGAGAGCTTGAAATAAGCGCTGTTAATGTTTATTTTTTTAATCAGTGTATGAGATCATTGATACTATAAGCATACTCGAACCAAAAACCAATTTTAACTTCACCCCAAAACAAGCAGAGCTCCTCAACAGAGGAGGTGCAACAGTAAACAGCTGTCTGCAAAATCTAGCAGCCGAAAGAAGCATCAGAAGATGCACTCACAGCAACCAAGTAAAATCTGGAAAAAGTGTGAACAGACAACCAAGTAGCCACCTGCACACCTGTGAGACAGATGCATAATGTCAGAAAACCCAGGCAGCACCAATTGCCCTGGTCGAAAGTGCCGTGACCGGAAAAGGGGCATCCTCCCCCTAAGAGCATAGGTCTGTATGACTGCCTGATCCACTGAGAAATGGTGGTCGACGAGACCGACAGGCCCTTTTGTGGACCAGACACCGACACAATAGGAGCGTCAGATCACTGAAACTGAGCCATAGCAGGCAGGTACTCCCGCAAAGCGGGTACCACGTCTAATGTAGGAAACGCAGCATCCTTAGGATGTGCCGGCCGAAGACATAAGGATGGAAAAACAAAGTCCTCATTCAGGCGAAAGGCCAAAACCACCATAGGAAGCACCACCACATAATCCTAATGGAGGATCAAGCATGGCGACTTGCAAGGCAAGACCGCCAACTCAGAAACCCTTCTGACAGAAGTAACGGCCACTAAAAATGCCACCTTCCAAGATTGTGTCAAGAGAAGAATCTCTCTGATGTTTCCAAAAAGGAAGGTTCTCACTGATGTTTCCAAAAAGGAAGGTTCCTGAAGAATCGAGAGTCCAAACTCATGGGGGAAGAGGTGAACCTAGAGGGGGAAGTATATGCCAAACCCCTAGCACAAAAAGGTACCCACCAGGAAATGGGCCGCAAAAGGCCACTGACAAAAAACACAGCCAAGGCTGAAATCTGCCCCCAAACGGTGCTTAAGGCAATTTTTAGATCCATTCCAAGCTGTAAAAAACAGCAGGACCCTGGACACCGTGGACGTCACCCCATCTCTTCGCACAAAGAGACGTAGGCCTTCTAGATGCGATGGAAAATCCCCCTGGAAGGAGACTACCTTGCTTTCAGCATGGGTGAGATGACCGAGTCGGACAGACCCCGGTCTCTTAAAGTCTGGATTCCAACAGCCATGTCGTGCAAGCCAGCGACTGTACCACAGGAGGAAATATAAGACCTTGAGACAGAAGGTCCTCCCGTCAGGGTACATCCCGAGATTGGAGTACCGAGGATGCCGAGGCCAATCTGTAGCGATTAGAATCATCGGGATCCCCTCGAACTCCACTCTGGAAACTACAATGTAGGAAAGTAGCCGATACAGACCCCACAGGGCAACCAACGCGTCTGACGCGTCCGTACAGGGATCACTAGACCTGGCTACGAACTCTGACACCTTGTGGTCAAGACGAGCGGAAAGGAGATCCATGCCCTGTGAGTCTCACCTCCTGCAAGGGAGCTGAAACACCTCCAAGAACAGAGACCAGTCGCCCTGGTCCAGCATCTGGCGACTCCGGTAGTCTGCCTGCCAGTATACCTGATGGTAGACCGAAGCCACGGCCGTGGCGTTGTCTGGCTGAATCCAGATCGGGCGACCCTGCAACCTCCTCGACCGTGAGAAGAGGCACAGCCTGATCGCCCAAAGTACTAGGACATTGATCGGTAGACAGGAGTCCACTAGAACCCAGTGACCCTGGGCCGACTGGACCCGCCAGGCGATCCCCCCAACTCGTGAGGCTGGCGACCGTCATATTAATCGTCCACTGAACGGGAAGAACGACTTCCCGGACCGAAGATCCCAGCCACCAATTCAGGGGGACCGAGTAGGTGGCTCACCAGATCTGATGATCCAGAGACAAAAGAGATTCGTACCACTTGGACAGTATCTCCCACTAGAAAACACGAGTGTGGAACTGGGCATAAGGTACCGCCTCAAAAGAGGCTACCAACAGGCCCAGGACTCGAAATGCAAAAACGGAGAAATGACCGATTGCATGAAGCCAACACCCTCACTGTAGACTGAAGAGTCTGCAATTTCACCAGGGGAAGAAAAACCTTTGCCACCGAGGAGTCCGGATCAACCCTAGGTACTCCAAACGCTGAGTCGGAACCAGGACCGACTTCAAAATGTTTAACCCCCACCCGAATTTTCGGAGGGTCGACAATGGCTATAGACACATCCTCCACTAATTCTGAGCCAGAAGCTGCTCTCAGAAAAAGGGTGTCTAAGCAGCCCATGATGGCAAAGCCTCGCTGTCCCAGCAAAGCTAGTATAAGTGTGAGCACTCTGGTGAAAACTCTTGGTGCCGACGCTAGATCAAAAAGGAAGGGCCACAAACTGACAGTGGACCTCCCCAATCGCGAAGCACAGAATCTCTGCGACTTGCGCAAAATGGGACATGCATGTATGCGTCCTTGAAAGTCCCCCGGATGGAGCGCAGCTACCACCGAACGAATGAATTCCGTGCATAACAACCCATGGTTCACAAAGGAATTTTAGGTCCTTGAAGCCCAAAATCAGACAGACCCTGTCCATCTTTGGGACCAAGAACAGATTCAGGTTTGAATTCAGGTTCCCGAAGAGCCGCAAGACTCGAGGGGAAAAATCTTTTCGGTGGATAGGAAGGAACCCTATCTAATACTCCGAAGAGACCACCCCACAGACCCACTGGTCGGCAAGCAGGGAGGTTCACCGAGCTGTGAACCTGCAAAGACGTGCCCCCACCCAAGATACGGGCAGGGGGAAGCTACATACATTGGCGGGATAGGGTGCCGGCATGTTCAGCTTACGCACCCAGGGACATTTCAGTCCCCCAGTTGAGCCTTTAGTCGGCCTGGGAAGGTCAACCCGCGGGCCCTGACTGATGCAAAACTGAAGGACCCGGCCAACAGCACGGCTCCTTTCCCCTGGTGGACTGAGGGAGGAGAGTGCGCTCACTCCCAGTGACATCCTTGATAATGTCATCCAACGAGGTACCAAAAAACCTCCAACCCCTGAAGGGTAAATCAGCCAGGGCATTTTAAGATGCTAGGTCAGCAGACCAGCAATTCAGCCGGCGCAAAACCACTGCCGAAACAGAGGCTCTGGACATCAAGGAAGCCCCGTGTGGCATCACAGACATATAGAAGGCCCTGGACCAACTGGTCGGCCAGTCTAACAATTTAGGGAGGGAGCTGGTGCTCCTCCACAGTCTGTGTAAAACCTTGCCCATTCAGAGACACCAAGGTTGCGGCCACAACAGGTCGCAATGCATATCCCAGTATGGTAAACATGGAGTGGTTCAGCGCCTCAGACCTCCTATCATTAAGGTCCCTGAAGGTAGGTGTCCCTTCTATAGGGAGAGCACTAACCTGAGGAGAATTTTTTTTTTTTTAAACTCTCCTCAAAAGCTGAGGAACTAAAAAGACTTCTGCGGCATTTTTTCCATTCTTTATAAATTAACTAGTGAAAAGAAAAAAAATAGACAGAGCGGTCTGTTTGCACAAAAAAGACAGAGCCCTCAGAGTTAACCTCCGCTGCACAGACAGCATAAGGGAGTTCCATACAGCGCACACACATGTCATAGGAGTTTGGGGGGAAACCGGATTAACCGGAGAAAACCCACGCAGACGTAGGGAGAAAGCATGCAATCTCCAGGCAGTTTGTGTTGGAGTCCAGATTTAAACCAGTGACTGTCTTGCTGCCAGGTGAGGGAGTGAACCACTACACCACCGTCCACGTCTCCAGATAAAAAAGAACCGGGGACCTGAGCCTCAGCCAGGTCCTGGTCTGATACAGAGCATTCCCCAGGGGATAGCGGTGGGAGGGGGCGCTTTGTACCCCCCGCACATCCGCACTCCACTCCCACCCTGCTAACAAAGGATTCCAGGACTACTGACAAAGTGTCTGTGGGAATCCCAGGTGCAGGAGCACCAGCTGCCACCTCAGGCATGTTTGGGGAAGAGACTGACTCCATTTCAAAAGCTCCCAGGGCCCTATTCAGGTTAGACTGAAAACCCACCCTCTTACTGCGCTGAACGGGGGGTCCCAAGGGACTCACCATAACAGGAGAAGACTGCACAGCACAGCTGCCCATCCTCAGTGCACAGCGTGTGTGAGAGGAGGAAAAACTGAGATAAACTGAGGAACTAACGAGAACTGTGCTGCGCACTGCAGGGACCAGCACTAGAGGCCAAAGACTCAGCCAAGATGGCCGCCAAACGCTGCATATAGAGCCTGACGCGGCCACAGGAAGATGGCCGACCGCAATAGTAACCTGTGCCATAGTGTGGCTACAACAAAATGGCCGCCAATGGGATTTTCAATAGTAACTGAAAATCACCCAAAAAATGGCGACAGCACTGCAAAAGTGGTGGCAAAATGCAGCATTTTGGACAGTGAAAGCCCAAAGAGGCTAAACAGTGTCCAAACTCCTCTTTGAAAAAGACCCCAGCAGTAAAAAGAAACACAGGGCAGAAGTACCGCAGTTCCCTCAGTAAGGTGCCCCCCCCCGACAGCAGTAATGTAATGAAGCAGAGGGAAAAAGGAGCAGGGAAGGGAGGATAGGAGGACCCCCGAACCCCAGGAATGCCAAGCCGTACCAACCCACCCCACCGAAGCGGGAGGGACTGTACTTACCCGTCCAAGCGAGGACTCACTGACGCATTCCTGACAGGCCTACAACCGCAATGGAGGTAGCTGTCGGCCCGGTCCACTTTGAGTGAGACAACACCACAGCCCAGTCATGTGTGGACCTCGGAGCAAAGCTCACCGGCCACCCCAAGAGTCAGGGGGAATGTCGTGGCAGGTCTTCCTGGAGAAATTTTTGGCAGGGAGGAATTTAACATACGCATCGTGGCTGTCCCGTGAGCATAGCGAGCTGTCAGACACTACCTCCCTGCTGACGACATATGCTCTTTCAATTTGGGAACGAATCAACCCCACCCTAAACCTACCCCCTCCCGTGGGTGGGTTTCTGTGGTTCCCTCCGGGTGAGCAAATTGCCTTCTTTGGCCCTTGGGTGGAAAATGGCAACGCCAGTTGTGGAAAGCTCATGAGCAATGGTAAACTATTGAGTTTTGAGACCTTGTAGGCCAGGCACAGTGGCTCCCAGATGAATTTTTGGAGGTATAGGCAGCTTCACCATTTTTTCGAGGTCCATGGCCATTCTATAAGAGACATCTCCTCCCTCACGCCTTTTGAGCACCTTTTTGTGGAAGACGATCAAATTCCCCACATGATCTCGGAAATGTACCGCCTGCTAGGCTCCGCCACCCTGGACCCTAAGCCTGCACATGTGCAGGCTTGGGAGAGAGATCTAAACCTTGAACTAACCACAACTCAGCCGACCCACCTCTACCAGCTCACCCACTCCAGCTCTATTGAGTCTAAAACCCCCAAAAAAAACGAATTATAAAATTCTGTCGTGCTGGTATAGGGTGCCAGCTGATTTGGCACATATCTACCCTTCTGTATCGGACCTATGCTGGCGAGATTGTGGCCACAGAGGCATACTTATGTACATATGGTGGGAATGCCCCCAGATCAAACCCTTTTGGGTAGACATTAAATCCCAAAAAAAGAGATCCTAGGCCTAGACGTTCCTCTATCCCCGGTCCACTTCCTCTTACATGTCCTCAGGTCCCGATTAGTGGATATAAGAAGAGCGCACTGCCGCATTTTCTAAATTTGGCTAGGCATTTACTTCCAATCTACTGGAAACAGTCCCGAATCCCTACAAGGGAGGAATGGGTTGGCAAGGCAAATTACATTAGAAAAGCTGAACATTGGATAGCAACTTGTAGAGGTACCATGGAATGCTTCAATATCATATGGGCACCCTGGATGGCCTACGTGGCTGACCCAGGGCATGTACCCTCTAGTCTAGATTTGACGTTGTTAATATTGTCCCTTAGATCCCGTGGAGGCGGTGGAGCTTTGGCATCAGGAAAATGTCCCTCTGCTCCCTCTGGAGGTGGCTCGGCCCCCGTTGTGGACTTGAGGACTCCACACTTAATTGCAGATATGCTCTGACTCCCCTTTGCCCTCTATTTCTAAATTTCTTCCTTACTTTTCCTTATTTTTTTCTCCCTTTCCCTAGTTCATTCTCAATTTACAGCCTCTTGGTTACACGGTTTTGGACTGTTAATTTGTTTTGCACTAACTGGAATTATGGCCACAGTATCTTTATGCTGCGGAGGGAGCCCCCCTTATTGGGGTTGGCATCTTTTCCCCTCCTGGCACCACCTGTTTGTCACAGGCATTCCCGTATTGGGCGGTGTGACAGGGAAGGTTTTGACAGAGTCAGATTTGGACCCCCTCTCCTGGCGTTGCTGCCAGCAGGATGCCTTATACCCTTTCGAAGGGTATTGACTATCGATGCCATATTGTGTACAGAATGGATCAGAAGTGACAGCCTTTTACCATGGCGAATTTGCAACTTGTATTGTCATTTATTTGTTCTTTAACCACTTGCTTACTGGGCACATATACCCCCTTCAAGCCCAGGCGAAATTTCAGCTTTCGGCACTGTCGCGCTTTGAATGAAAATGTGGCTCCCAAACAAAATTGACGTCCTTTTTTTTCCCACAAATAGACCCTTCCTTTGATGGTATTTGATCACCTCTGCGGTTTAAATTTTTTGCGCTATAAACAAAAAAAGACTGACAATTTTGAAAAAAAAAAATTGTACTTTTTGCTATAAATATCCCCCCAAAAAAAGCAATTTTCTTCATCAGTTTAGGCCAAAAAGTATTCTACATCTTTTTGGTAAAATAAAGTTACAGCTTCTCCAAAATAGGTTCATGATAGATTCATGACACTTATTATTATCAATTTCACACATAATGCTGGTGATCAGCAGGACTGCGATATTGCGGCAGACAGCAATCTCTGCTAAAAAATGCACCGATTACTGTATAACTGACACTGGCAGGGAAAGGGTTAACAAGGAGTTAAGTGTGTCCTAGTGAGGTGTTTGTAACTGTGGGGGCAGTGGACAGAGAGATTGCGGTTCCTAATCCCTAGGAACAGGTATCTGCTTTGTTTACATAGGCAGATCCCCCTTCTGGCTATCTGTGGAGAGATCGTGGGTGGCTGACAGACCAAAAAAATAAAAATAAAAGCAGAGAACGTTCATCAACAACTAACAGCAGCTACAATTAGAAGCAGCACTATAAGCCCACTTTGCGCTCAGAAAGAAACACTAACACTCTTCATCGTGATTGGTGAGTTTGAACACTTTAGAGCACATTTTTTTTTTTTTTTTTTCCTTGAAAAGCCTATGGCGTGTGAACACACCCAAAAACTCCACCCTGTGCAGAAAAAATGTGCACACACATAAAGAGTGTTCACAAAAACGTGCAGACGGGTGCAACGTCAAGTGGTCCTCCTGTGAAGAGGGACCCAAACCCTGATGCCCCGGGGCGTTAGGCTCCAGACGGGGACTGAGGTACTGTGGTCCGAGCAACCGAAGCCGACACGGACCCAACTTCCTCGGAGGGACTGCCAAAACAGAACCCTCCCAGTACTAGGTGTGGCTCCCCCGAAGGGAGACCCCATGAGAGCAAGTGAACTAAGCCAGAAGGCCATGTCCACCCACTCCCAAGACGTTCAGGGCTGGCCCGAGGACCGGCACCATAATCTCACAGTGAACAAAACGTGCACAAACCAAAAAAAGACAAAAACGTGACGAACATAGGCTTAAATAAAAGGCACGGCCCAGGAGACGCTAAAAAAAAAAACACGTGTATCTGGTGCAGTGACCGTGGTATCTTAAATCAATGTGTCCCTCACACACAGTGATCTTCAGATACCCCTGGACTGCCACTCCAGGGGCACATGCACCATAGGCTTTTCGTTCCATATCCGACCCCCTGACCGGCCAGTGCAGCCCTCCACCCCTGCCAGCTAGAGAGCCCTTTAAGGTTTTCTTGGGGAGAACTGCCACGCCAGTTAGCAGCCTCCACCAATACTAGCCCCTCTAGACCCTCCGTCAACCCGGCAAATTTGCATGGTCCTACCCTGTCGTATCCCAGGGCAACCGGATCGCTGACAGAGATAGCACTTACACCAGCCAGCCAGAAGGCCAGACTAGAACTCGGCAAAAAGACCAGACCAAGTGCAGCCACCCATCCTCACCAGGAGCACCCTTCCAGATGGCTCAGACTCAACCATGGGCCGGCCCCCAGTATCTGTCGGGCAGCACGGCGTAGTCCCTGCTGAAACCATCCTTCCAGGTGCAATGACGTCATTGGATTGCATCCACCCTCCCCCTTAGGAGGTGCTTTAGCGCTCCTCAAACAATTGATAAGAACAGATACCACACTCGATCTTAGCCAAAAGGCCGAGAAGCGACGGCCACACTGTTTAAAAAAAAAAAAAAAAAAAAAAAAAAAAAAGCTAGTATAGGAAACTATGGGTAATGAAGACATTAGCAAATTTCGAAACAACCATTTTTGCTTTTAATAATTTAGGCAGAAACCAGAAAATCTCACTCTACTACCTGGAGAAGAGACATCAAAAAGCACGTACTATTTGCATGTATATGCTTTTAGACAACTGGGGGACTTACAATATGCTCTATTATTTAGACCCAATAAAACAATCACTCAGCTTGTGTTTCTTTACTCCTTGCCTTTAAAATAAAAGCAGAGAACGGTCATCAACAACTAACAGCAGCTACAATTACAAGCAGCACTGTAAGCCCACTTCGCGCTCAAAAAGAAACACTAACACTCTTCATCGTGATTGGTAGTTTGTACACTTTTTTTTGAAAAGCCTATGGCGTGTGAACACACCCAAAAAGCTCCACCCGGTGCAGAAAAAATGTGCACACACATAAAGAGTGTTCACAAAAACGTGCAGACAGGTGCAACGTCAAGTGGTCCTCCTGTGAAGAGGGACCCAAACCCTGATCCCCCGGGGCGTTAGGCTCCAGACGGGGACTGAGGTACTGTGGTCCGAGCAACCGAAGCTGACACGGACCCAACTTCCTCGGAGGGACTGCCGAAACAGAACCCTCCCAGTACTAGGTGGGGCTCCCCCGAAGGGAGACCCCATGAGAGCAGGCGAACTAAGCCAGAAGGCCATGTCCACCCACTCCCAAGACGTTCAGGGCTGGCCCGAGGACCCGCACCCTACTAATCACACAGTGACACAAAACGTGCACAACAAAAAAAGTGACAAACATAGGCTTAAATTAAATAAAGTGGGGGAAAGGGATAGTGAAGAGGAGAGTGAAAGAAGTGGTCATTGTGTTCAACAATGACCAGGCCCTCAGGCCAGGAATAAAAAAATTCCTCCGGTCCTAGCCAAAAGGCCCGGCCCAGGAGGCAGGTGCTAAAAAAAGCGTGTTTCTGGTGCAGTGACCGTGGTATCTTAAATCAATGTGTCCCTCACACACAGTGATCTTCAGATACCCCTGGACTGCCACTCCAGGGGCACATGCATCATAGGCTTTTCGTTCCATATCCGACCCCCCGACCGGCCAGTGCAGCCCTCCACCCCTGCCAGCCAACCCGGCGAATTTGCATGGTCCTACCCCGCTCCACCATACAGGGCATTACCAGCTCCTCCAACTGGATCGCTGACAGAGATAGCACTTACACCAGCCAGCAGGCCAGACTAGAACTCGGCAAAAAGACCACGACCAAGCGCAGCACCCATCCGCACCAGAAGCACCCTTCCAGATGGCTCAGACTCAACCATGGGCCGGCCCCCAGTATCTGTTGGGCAGCACAGCGTAGTCCCTGCTGAAACCATCCTTCCAGGTGCAATGACGTCATTGGATTGCATCCACCCTCCCCATGTAGGAGGTGCTTCAGCGCTCCTCTGACAACTGATAAGGACAGATACCACACCTAGTCCTAGCCAAAAGGCCAAGAAGCGGCAGGGAAGACACCACGACCAGAGTGCAATGGCCGAGCCTTGCCCTGGGAGAACCACCTTTATGATCATGGTGTCTCCCCCTGCCAGGTAAGTACATAATGCTCTATTATTTAGACCCAATAAAACAATCACTCAGCTTGTGTTTCTTTCCTCCTTGCCTTTAAAATAAAAGCAGAGAACGGTCATCAACAACTAACAGCAGCTACAATTACAAGCAGCACTGTAAGCCCACTTCGCGCTCAGAAAGAAACACTAACACTCTTCATCGTGATTGGTGAGTTTGTACACTTTAGAGCACATTTCGACAGTCAAAAACTATAGAAATGATCCCTGAAAGTATAGTCTTAACCAGATACTGTGTTGTTTAAAGGGCACATGTTACGAGCACCCCTTACAAGTTGTAGTGACCTTTACCATACATAAAAAAATATATACAAATCACTCAAAAAAGTTACCAATACCATTCCCAAATACTAAACTGTTTTCTGAAATGTGTTATGTGTGTTCCTAATTACATAACATGTGTCTTTCTATGGATTTACTTACACTCTGATTTCATTTATCTAGCTTACAAGTCCTTCAGTCACAGCATTTGCATATCTGGCAACCCTTAACCAATTGAACTTTATCCCGCCTCCTGTAGAGCTTACAAACTTTTTTTGTTACAAGTCAGGAGAACCTTAACTGTTTAACAACCAGATACACTGTACTTTCCTAACAAAACTGTTTACCTTTGTTGCTGATAAATGCTAGATTTAAAAAGTTCTTTAAATTACTTAATAATCTACCATTTACAAGACTAGCTGGTTAACAATTTATAATATATATATATATATATATATATATATATATATATATATATATATATATATATATATATATATATATATATATATATATATATATATATATATACATATATATATATATATATATATATATATATATATATATATATACATATATATATATACATACATACATATATATATATACACACACATATATATACACACACACACACACACTATAAAATAACAGAAAAATAGAATAATAGTAATACATTTTTTAAATCAATTTCTAAACACTACAAAGTGAAGGTTTAAAGACTTATGAGCTGTATAAGAAAATATGTTAAACTATTGACTAGATATAAAAAAGAATGTACATTGCCATAAACAATGAAACAAAGGAGAATTTAAATCACCATGTAATTTGGTAATTTTCAATGATTAAAAAACAAATTACGAGCCCGATTTTTTTATGAGCCCAAGTGAATAAAAAAAAAGTGCACAAGGGTAGTAAATAGGGAGTAATATCAAGGAGTCTAGTAGGGTATAAAACAAATTTGTGATATAGAGGCATTTGTATAATAGGGTGCAGAGCCATATGTACCTATAGGAGTGACATCAGTAGTGTCGACTGCACGTGGCAAATGTTCCTGGGAGCATTTTCAGCTCCAGATTAGTGATCCCCTGCACCCAGGAACGGCAGCGGTGATTTACCTCTAATACGCCCATTAGAGGTAACTGAGGGAATGGAAACACCTATAACAAAGAAAACTGGTCACGGCGATAGATTCCTCTAAATCAGGAAAGGCCCCAGGCCCAGATGGGTTAAATCTTGATTATTAAATCTATATATTTCAGGATGTTCTCTCTCATTTTTTACATGCCTACAATTCCATTTCAGCTAACTAAGTTAACAGATGACGCCTTGAGGGCTCATATTATGGTCATCCCTAAACAGGACAATGACCACAATCAATGTGGGAAATATTGGCCCATAGCTCTCTTAAAGCGGATGTGCCATGGGGAAAAAATATTAAAAGCCAGCAGCTACAAATACTGCAGCTGCTGACTTTTAATATTAGGACACTTACCTGTCCTGGAGTCCAGCGCTGATCGCAGCAGAGCACGAGCGATCGCTCGTCTCTCTGCTGCTACCCCCGCCATCCACGCTGAGGGAACCAGGAAGTGAAGCGCTGCGGCTTCACTGCCCGGTTCCCTACGGCGCATGCGCGAGTCGCGCTGCGCCCGCCGATTGGCTCACACGCTGTGTGCTGGGAGCCGAGTGTTCCCAGCACACAACGGGCGACAGACGGGAAGTCAGAAAAACCCGTCTTTT
Source organism: Rana temporaria (assembly GCF_905171775.1). Lineage (NCBI taxonomy): Eukaryota > Metazoa > Chordata > Amphibia > Anura > Ranidae > Rana > Rana temporaria. The sequence goes on from NC_053490.1 coordinate 258,253,517, forward strand.
GCCCGTAGCGTGTGGCCGGAAGTGGGTGCAAATACCTGTCTTTAGACAGGTATCTGCACCCCCCTCCCCCCTGAAAGGTGTCAAATGTGACACCGGAGGGGGGGAGGCTTCCGATCAGCGGGACTCCAATTTAGGGTGGAGAACCGCTTTAAATGCAGACTTAAAACTATTTTCTAAAATGTTAGCGAATAGGCTATTGCCATATATTCCCCATCTTGTCCACACAGATCAGGCAGGTTTTATCCCTCAAAGATAGGCCAGGGACAATACCATAAGGGCAATAGATCTGATCCACTCTGCCCAATTGGAAGCCCGACCTTTTGCTTTTATCAACAGATGCCGAAAAGGCCTTCGATTGGGTAGACTGGCAGTTCTTACGATCCACTCTTATGCCACGTACACACGACCGTTTTACATGATGAGAAAAATGCAATTTTTTTAAATTGGTCTTTGAAAACGGTTGTGTGTAGGCTCCAGAGCATTTTTCTCAACGAGAAAAATGGACATTAAAAATTTAAAACATGCCCTATTTTTTCTCGTCGTTTTTCACGTCGCCGTTTTTCTTGTCATGAAAAACGGTCGTGTGTACGCTTTAACGACAGGGGGGAAAAAATGTGCATGCTCAGAAGTTATAAGACTGGAAATTAGCATAATCAGCCCAAAGGGTTGCGCCATTCCAAGGAACTTCCCCTTTATAATGCCGTCGTACGTCGCCACGCTTTGCTCAAGCATTTTTTATCACGATCATGTGTATGCAAGGCAGGCTTGAGAGTAAACTTTGTTTTTTCCATGACATGAATAACGGTCATGTGTATGCAGCATTAGACATAGGTCTGGGGCTACAAATGCAGACTTGCATTCAGGCCTTATACACTGGCCCTACAGCCGCTGTGTTGGTAAACGGGGTCCGATCAGAGTACTTTACTTTGTCCAATGAGACACGACAGGGTTGCCCCCTTTCCCCATTAATCTTTGTGTTATCCCTCGAACCTTTTCTGTGCAAAGTTAGATCAGACACCTTGATCAGTGGAATACAGGTATCAAGTGGGGAGCATAAAAATCGCAGCGTTTGCAGACGATATATTATTTTTTCTCACTGATCCGGAGGTCTCGCTAATTTTTCTATAAATGATCTTAAAAGTGAGGCGATGAGTATCCTTCTCACTAAAGAGTAGAGCTGCACGATTCTGGCCAAAATGAGAATCACGTTTTTTTTTGCTTAGAATGAAGATCACGATTCTCTCACGATTCTCACGGCGTAAAATCTTTTACATTTATACAAAAAAAAAAAAATGGGCTAACTTTACTGGCTATTTTTTTTTTTTTTAAATTCATTAAAGTAATTTTTTCCAAAAAAATTGCATTTAAAAAGACTGCTGCGCAAATACAGTGCAACATAAAATATTGCAACAACCGCCATTTTATTCTCTAGGGTCTCTACTAAAAAAATATATAATGTTTGGGGGTTCTAAGTAATTTTCTAGCAAAAAAAAATTAATGATTTTAACTTGAAAAGAGCTGTCAGAAAAAGGTTTAGTGTTTAAGTGGTTAAACTTCCCTAATTTACATACAGAAGTTTATTCCTTTGAAGTGATACAATGTTTAGATTTAACTTTCCACTGATAAAGAATGTTTTTAAAACTTGGCAGGCTGCCCAGACTGACTTTTGGCTGAGAGCAGACAGGAAATTCTTTGCATACCAAAGTGCAAAGAGAAAATTATTTTCATGTCAAAGATAGAGGAACCCTGTGTCAAGAATTGCAACGGAAAAAGATTGCGATAACGATTCATGACGATTAATCGTGCAGCTCTACTAAAGAGTGTATTAAAAGGCTACAAGGCCTTTATCGGTTTAAATGTGTCCAGTCTTTTTTTAAATACCGGGGGGTTAAATTAACACCGGATACAGGGTCACTATATTAAATACATTTATGTCCACTACTAGCTAAAATACGATCACATCTCCAACTTTGGCAAACTTATACCCTTACGTGGTTCGGGAGGTGTAATGCATTTAAGATGACATTACTCCCACATATTTTATATCTAATGCAAGCAATACCCATTAAATTACCTCAAGCCTTTTTTCGTTTGTGTCGGACATTGGCCCAGATTCAAGAAGCAATTGCGCCCGTGTAACCATAAGTTACACGGCGCAATTTCTTACTTGCTCCGGTGTAACGAGTGCTCCTGATTCAGGAACCTCGTTACAACGACTGCAGCCTAAAATCTGCGCGGCATAAGGCTCTTATGCCTCGCAGATTTTAGGCTGCATTCTTGCGTGTGCCGCTAGGGGGCGCTCCCATTTTGATCAGCGTGTAGTATGCAAATTGCATACTACCAACTGATTCACAAACTTGCGCGGGCCCCACGCAAGCCAGGTACGGAGTTTCCGTACGGCAACTTTAGCGCAAGGCTGCCCTTTCTAATAGCAGGGGCAGCCAATGCTATAGTATACCAGCCGCTCCCGCGCTATGAAATTTGTATTTCACAGCGTTTGCGTAAGTGATTCGTGAATGGCGCTGGACGCCATTCACTTTGAAGCAAATGACGTCCTTGCGACGTCATTTGCCGCAATGCACATCGGGAAAGTTTCCCGACGGAGCATGCGCTGTACTCTCGGCGCGGGAGCGCGCCTAATTTAAATGATTCCTGCCCCCGGCGGGATCATTTACATTGCGCGCGCTTACGCCGGGCAATTTTGCCGGCGCGCCCTCGCAATTCACGGAGCTACTGCTCCGTGAATCGAGGGCAGCGCAAAATATTTGCGTGGGCGCAGGCCAAAATGGTTGCCCTGTGCCCGCTCAAATATAGCGCAATTCTACCTGAATCTGGGCCATGGTTACTGAAATTTCTTTGAAATAATAAAGTCACCAGACTCTGTTACTCATTGTTAGTTTTGCCTAAATCCCAGGGGGGCATTGGCCTACCAGACTTGATTTCACATTATATTTTAAAATAAATTAATTATTGCACATTTAATGCCAAATTAGAAATGTTTAACCACTTCCCGCCCAGTCAATAGGAGATTTACATCCGGGAAGTGGTTCTGAAATCCTGACTGGACGTCTATGGACGTCCTGCAGGATTTCATGCAGGATTTGCGCGTCATGCAGGATTTCATGCCGCGCACGCCCGGCTTAGGTTTATTAAAAAGGCTGAGGAAGTTGCTACAACGTAACGCGTACGGGGGAAGGAGCCTGAAGTCGCTTGATGCCATCTCTGAGAAGACACATGTTGTGTGTATTTCCTTTCTGCCGTTTTGCCTTTCGGGCTAATGTGAGTAGCCTGTTAATGCCTTTTTAACCACTTGGGATCCGCCTGCCGTCAATTGACGGCTACAGTGCGGATCCCAATTTCCAAACTGCCGTCAATTGACGGCCGCCCCTTTGGGCGTTCCCCGCGCGCGCTCCAGAGCGCGCTGCGGGGAAAATCTGTGTTGGCCGTGTCCCTCGGACACAGCCAATTACAGATCGCCGCGAACGGCCAATCAGAGTGGCCGTTCGCGAGGCGATCTGTGCGGCCAATGAGAGAGGATCTCATATGTAAACATATGAGATCATCTCTCATTGCCGTTTTACACAGAGACAGCGGTGCTGTCTCTGGAGAGGAGACCGATCTGTGTCTCTTGTACATAGAGACACAGATCGGTCACCCCCCCAGTCACCCCCCCCCCCCTCCACCTACAGTTAGAACACTAAGCAGGGATACATTTAACCCCTTCCTCACCCCCTAGTGTTAACCCCTTCAATGCCAGTCACATTTATACTGTAATTAGTGCATATTTATAGCACTGATCGCAGTATAAATGTGAATGGCGCCAAAAATGTGTCCGCCATAACGTCGCAGTCCCATTAAAAATCGCAGATCGCCGCCATTTCTAGTAAAAAAAAATAATTAAAAAAAAAAAATTCTGTCCCCTATTTTGTAAGCGCTATAACTTTTGCGCAAACCAGTCGCTTATTGTGATTTTTTTTTTTTTTTTACCAAAAATATGTAGAAGAATACGTATCGGCCTAAACTGAGAAAAAAAAATGTTTTTTTTTTTTTTAAATTGGGATATTTATTATAGCAAGAAGTAAAAAATATTGTATTTTTTTCAAAATTGTCTCACTTCTTTGTTTATAGCGCAAAAAATAAAAACCGCACAGGCGATCAAATACCACCAAAAGAAAGCTCTACTTGTGGGGAAAAAAGGACGTCAATTTTGTTTGGGAGCCACGTCGCACGACCGCGCAATTGTTAGTTAAAGCGATGCAGTGCCGAAAGCTGAAATTTCACCTGGGCAGGAGGGGGGTATATGTGCCCAGTAAGCAAGTGGTTAATAAACCTAAGCCGTTTGTAAAGCAGAGAGCACTTAGATCTGTTTTGTATCCTCGATCTCAATGCTGCCGAGCCTAAGAAGTTTGCTATCCACATATTGCACCAATCTGTCGATTTCTGCTGGTATGACTGCCTGGTAAAACAGGGGTCCATACCTTAAGGTGAGAGTAGCCATTTCTAACGGTGGAGGGATCACTTATTTAAAGTTAAAGTCACCGGTGAAGATTTGGAGTGGTTGTCACCCTATTCCTTTGGCATTTTTCACTTTTAGGACTGATTTTTGCATTATTTATGCACCATTCATGATTAATTTGTTATTGGTAAAACAACTGTGTTTTGGAAAAAAAAGGGGGGTATATTCTGCGCTAATCTGACTAGGATAGTATATTGAAGAAAAAAGGTGAGGAATTAAAGCAGCAACATAAACACGTGACAATCATGCAGACAATGGTAAGAAAAATAATAAGTTGCGCTAAAAAATAAAAAGTGAATAACTAATCATATTGAATGAATATTATAACAATACGTGATATAAATGAATGTACTCCAAAGGGCAAGTACTTCTATGAGCATAAACACACACTAAATATAAAAGTATGAATGTGACTTAACCAAATTCAAGTGAATGACAAAAATTGAATATATATATATATATATATATATATGAAGAGTTCTAATCAGGACAGCCATAAAAAGTCCAATGCATTAAATATGCAGGTAAATTGAAGAAAGTAGCAAACAGTTCCAATATTGAAGCAGAACAGAGGGAGAAAACCAATCAAATGTCAGGTAAAACTGCATCCAGATTCCATACAGCAGGGGATAGATGTGTGAAGGCAAGGATGAAGTCACTATACACCACCACCAGCGTTGTATCCTCTCCAGTGCAAAACAAACAACTGTGTTTTGCACTTTAGTTTAATTGTATTTATATTGCGCTGCACTATTTCTTATACATTTTTACACTTGATCTTTGCCAAAAGGCCGAAAAGGAGGGGGGTTAATTTTCAGACGTCTTCTTCCTCAAAATCCATCAAGTGATAGTCTCAACATAAGTGTGTTGTGGAGATCGTGACCAAAGTGCCATACGGCAAGTGCCCCTCAAACACTCGTGCAATGTATGGCACCCCTGGACAGCCACTCCAGGGGCACTATCTCCACAGGCTTTTCAACGGACCCTGGCCCGGACCAGCAGTACCCTTCCCAGCCAGGAAGTTAGGAGTTCCAAGAGATATGGGGAGAGCCCACCTCAGCAGGCTACTCCCACAACTCCCATCCCTCCCTCCTAATCACGTTCGGGAAATACTAACCGCTCCCCCCAAGGGGAAGGAGGAGCAAGTGTTCTCTCCCGAACAACTGACCGGGGAAGGCACCACCAAATCCAGGCCAAAAGCCAGGGGCCCGGACCCTCAGCTTCGACCTCATGTTTCTCTGTCCAAATCAGAAGGCTTCCACCTCCACGCCAGCAGGTTTAGCATCTGCAAACCGCCATCCCTTTCCACCTCGCCGTGTACTAGGGACGGTTAGCATAGCGCCCCCCTACTGGCAACTGATAAGACCAGATACTACACTTGATCTCAGCCAAAAGGCAGAGAAGCGAAATCAAGTTATACTGTCAAATTTAATTTCAACGGTTGTGATGGGGAAGGGGGGAGGGGTTCACAGGCCCGAAGATTTTTTTAAACTGCCAAAGAAACCACAGGGGAAGAGGGGAAATCTTCAGACCTCCTTGAATTTGTAGATACAATCTGACAGGAAGAATCAATGAACTACCAGCCGACATCAACAAAGAATGTTGGGACTTATAGTTCATTCATACACAGAGCTGTGTATGAATGACCTGGCAGTGTGGGTGGAGCCTCGCACCGCCACACTGTTTAAAAAAAAAAAAGCTAGTATAGGAAACTATGGGTAATGAAGACATTGGCAAATTTCGAAACAACCATTTCTGCTTTTAATAATTTAGGCATACTTGACGTAATTTTAGCGGTATTAGTGCAATTGTCATAGAGATTTGTATTTGTAATTGTATGTTAGTGCAAATAAAAAAAGTATCACGGACAGTACTCAATTTTCTCTAATAATTTAGGCAGAAACCAGAAAATCTCACTGCTACCTGGAGAAGAGACAATCAAAAAGCACGTACTATTTGCATGTATATGCTTTTAGACAACTTCAGGGGGATGTACAATATGCTCTATTATTTAGACCCAATATAACAATCACTCAGCTTGTGTTTCTTTCCTCCTTGCCTTTAAAATAAAAGCAGAGAACGGTCATCAACAACTAACAGCAGCTACAATTACAAGCAGCACTGTAAGCCCACTTCGCGCTCAGAAAGAAACACTAACACTCTTCATCGTGATTGGTGAGTTTGTACACTTTAGAGCACATTTCGACAGTCAAAAACTATAGAAATGATCCCTGAAAGTATAGTCTTAACCAGATACTGTGTTGTTTAAAGGGCACATGTTACGAGCACCCATTACAAGTTGTAGTGACCTTTAACATACACAAAAAATTCAAATAAAATACAGATCACTCAACAAAGTTACCAATACCATTCCCAAACGCGAAACTATTTTCTGAAATTTGTTATGCATGTTCCAAATTGCATAACATGTGTCTTTCTATGTCATTTATCTAGCTTACAAGTCCTTCAGTCACAACATTTGCATATCTGGCAACCCTTAACCAATGAAAATGTATCCCGCCTCCTGTAGCTCTTACCAATGTAGTCAGGAGAAACTTAACTCCTGTACTCCTAGTGTTGTGAGATAAAACATGGGTGTATATTGCAGAGAAGTAATGAATATGGTTTTGTTTTTTATTCTCCCTGACACATGCTTTTAAAAAAAATAAAAAAAAATAAAAATTGCATTCCGATAACCGTGGGTGATTACTACATATAGCTATAGTATTAATTTTTCTTTTATCTAACCCTTTCGCTGCCAGGCCCTGTGCTCCATTTTGTACAGTCAGGTGGTCAGACCATTTTTGCAGTTTTTCCTGTTTTTTATTTTTCACTTATAGCTTTCAGAATTTGTGAAAGACCCCCCAAACCATATATTTTCTGAAACCATATGACCTTTAGAATAAAAAGAAGGTGCTACTGATTTTTAAGACCCCATGGTATTTGTGCAAATGTTTATCGAACGAATATATTGGCAAAAAATACACTAAAAATATATTAGCAGAAAAAAAAAACAGCAAATTTTACAAAATTCCTACTAAATATAAAAGCTTAACCTGTATGGAGTTAATAAATAACAAAAAGGTTTACATTTTTCCATTGCCCCCTTTTGCAAAATGGTGAAAAATCGAACGTACGCAAAAATCTAAATATCCAAATCTCAAAAAAATCTGAAAGTTTTAATTTTTCCCTTACAGCTTTCAGAATTAGTGAAATACCCCCCAAAACCATATATTTTCTGAAAGCACATGATAGGTAGAATAAAAACAAGGTGCTACTCATTTTATAAACTCTGTGGTATTTGCACAAATGTTTATCGGACCAATATATTTGCAAAAAATACACTAAAACCATTATATATATATAATAGATTTATATAGACAAAAACACAGCACATTTTACAAAATTCCTCCTAAATATAAAAGCTTAAGCTGTATTGAGTGAATAAATAACAAATATTTGTAACTTTTAAATTGCGCCTTTTTGCAAAATGGTGAAAATTGAACAGACGAAAAAGTGTAAATATCCAAATTTCACAAAAAATCGGAAGGTTTTCATCTTTCCCTTACAGCTTTCAGAATTTGTGAAAGACCCCCCAAAACCATATATTTTCTGAAAGCATATGACCTCTAAAAGGAAAAGGTGCTACTGATTTTTTTAGACCCTGCGGTATTTGCACAAATGTTTATCAAACCAATATATTGGCAAAAAAACATTAAAACCATTATTAGCAGATAAAAACACAGCTAATTTTACAAAATTCCAGCTAAATCCCTACTAAATATAAAAGCTTAACCTGTATGGAGTTAATAAATAACAAGTTTAAATTTTGACATTGCGCCCTTGTGCAAAATGGTGAAAATCGAACGTACGCAAAAATGTAAATATCCAACTTTCTCAAAAAATCTGAAGGTTTTCATTTTTTCCCTACAGCTTTCAGAATTTGTGAAAGACCCCCAAAAAACATTTTCTGAAAGCAGCCCTCAAAATTTCCACTCGCCTACTAGCATTTGGCGAGTGGATTTAAGCTGGGGCGAGTGATAACAGGGCTACATGACCAATCTCCCTCCAATCTGTGCCTACACTTAGAGTCCCGATGAGATTGGCGGCCGAAGAGGAAAGGTGCATGCTCGGGAAAAGTAGTCTGCTGAGCCGCGCACAGGCAGAGCAGTACACAGGTGCTCTCCTTACAATTCTCATTAAGCCATGGGACCTAACAGTATGACCTCTCTGAGCCTGCCCCCCCTCCCCCGACCAATGTAGCTGGAGAGCAGAAAGTAATGAGTGAGGTGGAGGATTGCAAAAATTACCACTCCGGTGCAGCGCTCACTGAAAGTTGCCCTGACATGACAGCGGCAGCCTTTCAGTTTGTACAGTTTTCTTCTCCTTGTGCTCTATGTAAGTGTCCAGCAGTTCAGCCTGAGCACTGAACAGACTGGTCTCAATGTGTGCTGTGCGCTGTCAGTGTGCGCTGTGCTATGGTGTCAATGGCTGTGCAGTTGTGTGGATCTCAGCGCTGGATTGTACTCCCTCCTGCTGTGCTGCACCTCCTCTCCTCACTGCCAGCCTGAATAAAAGGGGGAAGTGGGGACATGCAAGCGTGGAGCCGCACACACAGGCTCCTGATGATGAGATGAATGGGAGAGAGAGAGGATGGATGGGAGTTGCAGAGGAGACAGCAAGAGAATGGGGAAGAGACCCAGTTCTAGTGCCCTGTCCCTCTGGTCTGACCCCAGTGCCCTGTCCCTCTGATCTGACCCCAGTGCCCTGTCCCATTTTGTTAAAGTTGTTGTTGGTAATATTTAATTTTGTAACTTGATTCTGCATAAAACATTTTTTTTTTTTTTTTTTTTTTCTGTTGAAAAGCCTGTGGCGTGCAAAACACAACCCAAAAACTCCACCCGGTGCAGGAAAAATGTGCACACACATAAAGAGGTGCAACAAAAAAAAAACTGTGACGGGTGCATCGTCAAGTGGTCCTCCGAAGAGGACCCAGCTCTGATCCCCCGGGGCGTTAGGCTCCTGGCAGGGAAAAGAGTAAACTGTGGTCCATACAGCCGAAGCCATATGGACCCATCTTGGTCCAAGCAGCCGAAGCCACAAGGACCCAACATCCTCAGAGGGACTGCCGGAACAGAACCCTCCTCGGTGAGGCTCCCCCGAAGGGAGACCCCATGAGAGCCGGCGAACTTAGCCAGAAGGCCGGGTCCACCAACTCCCAAGACTTTCAGAGCGGGTCCGAGGACCTGCACCCTACTCATCACACATAAAGTGCAGTGCACCAAACAAAAAAGTGACAAAACAGACAAACACGGGGAAAATAAAAAAGGAAAGTGGGGAGAAGGAAGATGGGAGAGTGAGGAAAAGTGACCAATGTGCTATACATTGGCCGGCCCTCCGGCCAGGAAACAAAAATTCCACTGGTCCTAGCCAAAAGGCCGGGCCCTAGCGGCAGGTGTCAAAAAGGTGTGTGTGGAGATCAGTGACCTGAAGGTGCCACACGGTGAGTGCCCCTCAAACACTCGTGCAATGTATGGCACCCCTGGACTGCCACTCCAGGGGCACAGTCTCCACGGGCTTTTCAACGGTCCCTAGCCCCCGGTCCGGACCGGTAGCACCCTTCCCAGCCAGGAAGATGGGAGAAGAGGTTGGGGAGAGCCTACTGACGCAGACTCTACCCACAACCCCTATCTCTCCCACCTAATCACATTCTGGAAGTACTACCCGCTCCATCCCGGTTAAAGGAGAAGCAAGGGTTCCCTCCAGAACAACTGACTGGGGCAGTTACCACCAAATCCAGGCCAACGGCCAGGGACCCGGCCTCTTGGCTTCGACCTCATGCCTCTCTGTCCAAATCAGAAGGCTTCCACCTCCACACCAACAGGCTTAGCGTCCGCCGACTGCCATCCCTTTCCCCCTGCCACAGGGTACCGGGGACAGTCAGCTTAGCACCACCTATTGGCAACTGATAAGAACAGATACTACACTTGATCTTAGCCAAAAGGCCGAGAAGCGATTGATTCTGCATAAAACATTTAACAGTGTCATTCCATGAGATAATCTACGAGGGCGTGTTTACGGGTGCAATTAGGCGCAGGGCAGTGTATGAATTAGGTGGGGCAACTGGTGGTGAGTAACTCTTGAGGCCTGGCTAGTAGCTCAGGACTTGAAATTTTGAGCCCTGCTGAAAGCATATGACCTCTAGAATAAAAAGAAGGTGCTACCGATTTTTTAGACTCCTGCGGTATTTGCAAAAATGTTTATCGAACCAATGTTTACTAAGCCCCAACTTCTGTGGGGGGGTCGTTTTACATGAAAGGGTGCGGCAGGGTGGGGAGGCAGGGGACAGTGAGGCGGCGGGGTGGACGGTCACTTTAGGGGTTAATAACTCTGATGAGCGGGTTATAATCTGCTGATCAGTTATAGAATTGTTCAGCAAAGTCTGCTGAACAATTCTGATATAAGCTTATGGTCATTGAAGTGACCACCTGCGGTAACTTCTGTACGGCGTATGGACCTGGCATAAAAAGGGTTAAAGGATAAACTCACTTATTTAAAAAAATAAACAAAATGCATTTTTTTTGCAGATAAAAAAAAATCATTTTTTTTTTTGGAGCCTGTAAAGCATTGCACCAGCAAATCTGTCAGTGTATCTGTGTGGCTGTATTGTATATCCAAGTAAGGGCAAGCAGATACAATCTGACAGGAAGAATCAATGAACTACAAGCTGACATCCACAACGAATGTTGGGACTTGTAGTTCATTCATACACAGAGCTCTGTGTATGAATGACATGGCAGTGTGGGTGGAGCCTTGCAAGGCCACACGGTTTTTAAAATAAAATAAAAAGCTAGTATGGGAAACTATGGGTAATGAACACATTAGCATTAGTTCATTTAAGAAACAACCATTTTTGCTTTTAATATTTTAGACAGAAACCATAAAATCTCACTCTGCTACCAGGCAAAGAGAACCAAAAAGCATGTAATATATATATATATATATATATATATATATATATATATATATATATAAATATATGCTCCTAGTCAACTTCTGGGGGACATATTCACTGTACAATATGCTCTATTATTTAGACCCAATAAAACAATCACTCAGCTTGTGTTTCTTTCCTCCTTGCCTTTAAAATAAAAGCAGAGAACGGTCATCAACAACTAACAGCAGCTACAATTAGAAGCAGCACTGTAAGCCCACTTCGCGCTCAGAAAGAAACACTAACACTCTTCATCGTGATTGGTGAGTTTGTACACTTTAGAGCACATTTCGACAGTCAAAAACTATAGAAATGATCCCTGAAAGTATAGTCTTAACCAGATACTGTGTTGTTTAAAGGGCACATGTTACGAGCACCCACTACAAGTTGTAGTGACCTTTAACATGCACAAAAAAATATATACAAATTACTCAAAAAAGTTACCAATACCATTTCCAAACACTAAACTGTTTTCTGAAATGTGTTATGCGTGTTCCTAATTACATAACATGTGTCTTTCTATGTATTTACTTATACTCCCATTTCATTTATCTAGCTTACAAGTTCTTCAGTCACAACATTTGCATATCTGGCAACCCTTAACCAATTGAAGTTTATCCCGCCTCTTGTAATGTTATCAGGACAACCTTAACTGTTTAACAACCAGATACACTGTACTTTCCTAACAAAACAGTTTACCTTTGTTGCTGATAAATGCTAGATTTAAAAAGTTATTTAACTACCTAATAATCTACCATTTACATGACTAGCTGGTTAACAATTATATATATATATATATAAAAATTGTTAACCAGCTAAAGGTGTGTGTATGTATATATATATATATATATATATATATATATATATATATATATTCACACACACACTATAAAATAACAGAAAAATTGAATAACAGGTCCTGTTCAAACAAGTTTTGTTTTAATCAATTTCTAAGTCGTTTAGATAAACTAAAACAAATAAAGAAACTGCAATATAAAAAAAATTAAAACATTACAAAGTGAAGGTTTAAAGACTTATGAGCTGTATAAGAAAATATGTTGAACTATTGACTAGATATATAAAAAAAAATGTACATTGCCATAAACAATGAAACAGGAGAATTAAAATCACCATGTAATCCGGTAATTTTCAATAATTAAAAACCAAATTACAAGCCCAAGTTTTTTTTATGAGCCCAAGTGAACAAAAAAAATTGCACATGGGTAGTAAATAGGTACCACATTTATTATTGTTAGTTATGCAAGACCTCCCACCTTGGTGGGAGGAGTCTATTACCCCTGGTAGGTCCTCCATGGCTTGCTTAGTGGTGCACATCCATGTGTACATGGGTGTATTTAAAGGGGATCCATTGAGGGTAGTACACTGCTGAGCTCTGATGAAGAAGCTTTGCGCTTTGAAACTTCACCCGGTGCAGAACACAAAGAGTGGTCACAAAAATGTGCAGACGGGTGCAACGTCAAGTGGTCCTCCTGTGAAAAAGGACCCAAACCCTGATCCCCCAAAACGTTGGACCTCAGTCCCCGTCTGGAGCCTGAGCAACCAAAGTCGACACGGACCCAACTTCCTTGGAGGGTCTGCCGAAACAGAACCCTCCCAGTACTGGGTGGGGCTCCCCCGAAGGGAGACCCCATGAGAGCAGGCGGACTAAGCCAGAAGGCCATGTCCACCCACACCCAAGACGTTCAGGGCTGGCCCGAGGACCGGCACCCTACTAATCACACAGTGAAAGAAGTGGTCATTGTGTTATACAATGATCAGTCCCTCCGGCCAGGAATACAAAATTCCTCCAGTCCTAGCCAAAAGGCCCGGCCCAGGAGGCAGGTGCTAAAAAAAAAAAAAAAGCGTGTTCTGGTGCAGTGACCGTGGTACCAGTCAAATCAAAGTGACCCTCACTCACAGTGATTCTTCTGGTACCCCTGGGCTGCCACTCCAGGGGCACATTCTCCATAGGCTTTTCGTTCCAAATCCAACCCCCCAACTGGCTATTGCAGCCCTCCACCCCTGCCAGATAGAGAGCCCTTCAAGGTTTTCTTAGGGAGAACTGCCGCACCAGTTAGCAGCTTCCACCAATACTAGCCCTTCCAGACCCCCCCGTCAATCCAGCGGATTTGCATGGCTGACAGGGATAGCACTTACACCGGCCAGCCAGAAGGCCGGACTAGAACTCAGCAGATCTTAGCCAAAAGGCCGAGAAGCGATAAGAGGAGTCTAGTAGGGTATAAAACAAATTTGTGATATAAAGGCATTTGTATTATAGGGTGCAGAGCCATAGGTACCTATAGGCGTGACATCAGTAGTGTGGACTGCACGTGGCAAATGGTCCTGGGAGCATTTTCAGCTCTGGATTAGTGATCCCCTGTGTGACGGACTTTTATGCAAATATCAAATATGCTTCAGTCTAATTCTCTCCCTGCTAGTTTAATGCTGTGTCTTAGATGAAAAGGTGATTTCATGTGTGACTCATCTCTCTGTGAACACTGTTAATATGTTAAATAAGGCTAGCTTTTGAAAGGCCTTTAATTGTGCGATAACACTGTCTAAAACCTATTGATGCTCAGAGGTGTGAATAGGTGTCAAGCGGCATGCGGAGACGAAACGTCTGCCTAGGAAACTCAGTGTGTGAAGGTGGTTTGTTTGATGCCATTAATTAAGGAATGTGCAGTGATTAGACATGATAATTATAGGCCGGTGCCGACCTGTCTAGATCTAGGTCATTTTTTCCATTTTGAATATATTTAGGACGCGGCACACGCACTATGATCATGCATCCACATGCTCACTACATGTGAGGATGCATCAAAATTTCTCTTCTTCCTGAATTAATAAAGGGTGGAAGCACCCGGGCAATCTACAGCCCTAACCCTTCAGGGCTGTTAGTGTTTTTTTATTATTTAATAACTTTATGCTACACATTACTATTTTTTAGCATAAAAGCCCCTTTTCTAGCAGCAGTACTTCTCGAATACAATATTACAATCATTCTCCTTTTTTCCTCCTCCCTCCCCTTCCCCCCCCCTTTTTATTTGATTAGCCATGGACTGCGCAGGTGCGGGCTGGTTAGGATATATGTCGGAAATCCAAACAAATTGTAACGTAGACAATGAGCAAGAAATCAATATCAACCAGTATATGGCTAAAATGAAACGTCTCCTAAAGAAAAAATCCAATCTATATTGGCATATTGAATTCCTCAATAAATATGCTAGGGAAAACATCAGCCCGCTAGGTCTCCGAGTGCAGGTATTTCCTTCCTTCCAAAATGCCACTTCTGATTTCAAAGTGGCCTGGGAGCAAATACTTACGGCTTGCAGTACGCAATTAATGAAATTACTGGTGGGACATCATCAATCAGAACTATTATCATTAGAGCAAGATATTCTCTTACTACAGTCCAGTAATGAGACCATTAAGTCTCATACTCACTATGAGAAACGATGTCAGGAAATTAAGGAATTCATAACTAGAATCACAAAAGATATTATCCATAAAAAACAGATCAAACTCTCCAAAGACAGATTGGCCTTTAGTGAAGGCTTTGCTTATCGTTGGCAGGCTTCCACACAATCTAGAGGTTCACGTTCCAATTTTCGGGTACCCCGGAATCAGGATAGTAACCATTATACAACTGAGGATGACACTGAATCTGACTCTTCTTCCTTTTTTCCCTCACAGCAACCTTCAAGACGGAACTATCCTACTTCTACTTCATCCACTCCCGGTTCACGTAAGAGGGGTCTTGGTGGTGGGTCTAATGCACCTTATTCTAAACATCCCCCCATTAAGGATAGCACTATGCCACAACGCACTCGGGCGGATACCCTTCCTAGTGGTGATGGAGCCTGTGTACAAAGCAACTACATGGGAGGGTTAGCCTCCCAAGCTATACAAACATTACAAGCCCAGTCTACAGCACACGCCTCTGCAACGGGAACCAATGTGGGGCCCTTGGACCCCAATATTGGTGTCCCTAGAAGGAATATATCCCTTGATAATTCTCAAACAACCTTACAACTACACCAATGTACTAGACAAGGGACCCTTGATCCACATATCACCACTCAGGCTTCAAGTTTTCACTTGCCCCTGACGACCCCCCCACAAACTTAACGTCCAATTCCAGTCTGGATGTGATCAACCTCACTCCTTATGTGTTTTCCAAATGATTGTAAAAAACTGGATACGAATTCCCTAATTAGCAATTTAACTAAAAAACAAGGACAGGCAATACAAAATCTTCAACGTCACCCTGATTTAGAAATAAAAGCATCTGATAAAGGCGGCAATGTAGTTCTCATGACAAAATCCAACTATGAAAAAATGGTCTTCAACATATTACAAAATAGGGAGTGGTATAGACGTATCCATGGGCACCTGTTGTGCCCCTGGCTACGCCAATCTGTACCTGGGGGGGTGGGAACGAGATATTTTCTCAGATGACCAATTATCAATCTATACCGGACATGTCATCAATTGGCTAAGATACATTGATGACGTGTTCATTATATGGTCAGGCTCAAGCTCCCTACTTTCTGAATTCATTGATGCTCTCAACACCAATGGGTTCAACCTAAAATTTACATTTACAAGCGCACTAGATCAAGTTACTTTCCTTGATCTGACAATTCTAAAGGACATAGATGGTAGAATTACATCCTCCCTTTTTAGAAAGGAGACTGCAGGGAACACACTGCTCCACGCGGCCAGCGCACATCCAGCTAATTTATTGAAGAGCATACCTTATGCTCAATACCTGAGATTACGCAGAAACTGCACTGTCACCAAGGACTTTATTTTTCAAGCCAGCTTACTCAGGCAGCGACTCTTGGCCAGAGGCTATAGCAAATCATTAATACGCAAGGCGTACAACAAGGCCATGCGTCAATCACGTACTACCTTACTATTTAAAAAGAAAACTATTCCCTCGTCCCAACCGGTTAGGTTTATCACGCGATATTCCAGCCACCATCACGAAGTGCGCAATATACTGATCAAACACTGGTCAATACTGACAAACGACTCCATTCTCAGTAAATACATTGGACCAAAGCCAGACATTACGTATAAAAAATCACGCGCCCTACGTGATAAACTAACCTCTAGCCACTATAACACCAATCAAAGTCAACATAGGCCCCCTGGGGGGCGTGGCCGAGAGCGGCATGTGAGAGGACGTGCATCACGGAGCTCCCGCACTAATCCTCCAAAGATCCTCTTCCCAGCCAGCTATTCCTTGCGGAACTTGACCGATTCGGTGCAGACTCCCGTCTGGACATCCCGGGTGACATTTGCGGCGATCGTGGAAGTCATGCTGACCCACAAACAGCTGGAGACCGGGCCGCCCGAAATCCAACATGGCGCCGCGGCTCCTCTCTCACAGCGCGCACGAGGCACGGATAAAAGCAGGGACACGGGTAAGCCTCCTAAAACCCCTCGAGGGACTGGGAAAGACCCCCCTAAGGACATACTTTACTATGCCCAGAAGCCAACGAGCGCAGCTGCACATGGGAGTGGGGAGGACATGTCAGCAACCCCTGCAGTCTTTCACACGCAGGCAGAGGATGAGGCAGGCACTCAGGGCCCTGAGGCCTCCTCAGTGCGGGACTTATTGATGATGGAGGAGGAAGAGGAGGATGGGAGTGATACTCAGCCTTCCCTGGCTGACATACTGCGTGCGGTGAATAAATGCACGGCGTCAGTACACTCATTACAGGAGAACTTTGGTACTTTGAAGGAGGAATTGGGGTTCATTAGACATGATCTGCAGAAGACACGGGAGCGCACCACTGCTGCTGAGGGACGCATCAGTGATTTGGAGGACAAGCTGACACCACTCATAAGAGATGTGCAAATCACTGCCAGGATTGCTAGGGCGAACGACCTCAAGTCTGACGACATCGAAAATCGTTTAAGACGAAATAATGTTCGCATAGTGGGGCTCCCCGAGAAAACCGAGGGTAGGGACCCCACCGAATTTGTTGAACAATGGTTGCTCCAGGTGTTTGGGAAGGAGGTCTTTACCCGGTTATATTCAGTGGAGCGAGCGCACAGGGTACCAACTAGACCCTTACCGCCGGGTCACCAAACGCGCACCATGATTGCGAGGCTGCTCAACTATAAAGATAAAGAAATCGTGCTCAGACAAGCGAGGGAGCGGCGCAATATCCTGTTTAATGGGGCTCGTGTATCGTTTTACCCTGATTACTCGGCGGAAGTACAGAAGAGAAGAGCAAGGTTTGCTGATGTCAAGAGGCTGCAGCGGCTGCGGGCCTCATATGCCATGCTGTTTCCGGCGAAGCTCCGGATCATAGTTGGCGGTCAGTCTCATTTCTTTGAAGCGGCGGCTGATGCATCATCCTGGCTGGACGCCAACGAACACGCTATTCGTCAAGAGGGCAGGAGAGCAGCGGCAGAGGGAGACTGATTCATGGCCTTCGCAGGTTCCGGCCCAGTACAGGTTTGTTCATTCCAGTTTGGCTGGGAAGCCACGACCTACAGCTTTTCTCTGACAGTGTTGTGAGCAAGTGAATATTTCTAACGAGAACTTAAGTGATTTTTTTTCATATTTTTGTCCTTGTGGCAGTTTTCCTCAGGAGACACCTGCAGTGTAGGTTCAGGGTGTTAGGTTCGACCTACAGGGTCTCTTGGGTGGGTTTTCTACCCCTTTGTGTTTGTTCTCCCCCCCTTTTTTTATTTTTTCATTGTTGATACCTTTGCAACCCCGCACTATGGAGGGCTCTCCTGATGGTCGCTGGGGGGTATTGTTTGCTAGTTGCATACACGTTTTTCTTTTTTATGCTTTAATTCTTTATTATCACAGCTGCAGTTCTGGACAACGCCGATGTACTCACAGGAAACTCTTGAAGCAGATCCCAGGTACTGTGTTTTTGATACACTTGGCGCACTGGACATATGCACACCCTACGGCGCCTAGGGTACACGATATTTTAGGTTATTCAGATCTTAGGACGGACTGAACATGAGTACTGTTACATTACTGTCTTGGAACATTAGAGGTGTTCAGAGCCCTCTGAAACGTACCATGGTTACTACTATTTTGAAGAAGTACTCCCCTGCTATCTATGTTCTGCAGGAGACTCACCTTGTGCCGGACACGGTTTCTTGCCTGAGTTTTTCTTGGGTGGGTTGGGCCTATCACTCTACCCATACCTCCTATTCGAGAGGGGTGAGTGTATTGGTCCACAAGGCCCTGGAGTTTCTTCTGCTGGACAAATTGATAGATGACGAGGGACGTTATGTGGTTCTACTGTGTAAAATAGGTCAACTGAAATGTATATTAGCTGCTGTATATGTGCCCCCTCCTTTCAACTCTGAAGTACTGCGGATTTTGTTAATGTATCAGTTGGATCACCCTGATGTACCGTTTGTCGTTATGGGGGATTTCAACTGTTATATGGATCCTGTCATGGACAAACATCCGCCTCCATTGGTTTCTCGCAACAGAGCTCGAACAGCATTGCGGAAGTTCACGGAGGAGGTAGGGTGGGTTGATCCGTGGCGCAGCCGTAACCCTCAGCAAAAGCTGTTCTCCTGTTTTTCCAAATCTCACCTCTCTCTGTCACGCATTGACATATGCTTATGCTCGCCCCAGATGGTCAATCTGTTAGAGAATCTTAGATACCTGGTAAGAGGGGTGTCGGATCATTCCCCTCTTTTGGCATCCCTGATTGTTAGGCCCGCTACGGATCTCCCTAGGGCTCCTTGGAAGCTCAACGCCTTTTGGCTCAACTTGTTCCCTTCCCATGCACAAGTGGCGGAGGAGATTGCTGGGTTTTGGCGGCGCCATGAGGGTCACCCGAATTTGGGATTGATCTGGGAGACGTTTAAAGCGTTTCTCAGGGGAATCTTGATAACAGAGGTTAATGGTATCAAGGCCAAGACGAATGGGCTACGGGAGAAATCTGAAATACTGGTGAGCAGGCTGGAGGCAGAATTCATTGCAGATCCCTCAGATGCGGCTAGAGAGGCATGGATGGCAGCACAGGAGGCAGTGGATAGGATTACTAGGGAATCGGCTGATAGAAAACGTTTTTT
This sequence comes from Rana temporaria, assembly GCF_905171775.1. Taxonomy (NCBI): domain Eukaryota; kingdom Metazoa; phylum Chordata; class Amphibia; order Anura; family Ranidae; genus Rana; species Rana temporaria. The sequence goes on from NC_053490.1 coordinate 258,273,100, forward strand.
CAATAGACAGGCTTTCTTCGAGGAGGGTGAACAAACAGGCCGTCTGCTCGCAAAGATAGTGAAGGCATCCCAAACATCCCCATCTATTGGTGCACTGCGAAAGGAGGGGGGTGGGCCTCGTAAATACTCCCGCACAAATTATGGAGGAGCTGGTTAGGTTCTATTCTGATCTGTACAGGTCCCGGGTGGCTTATTCGGATTTGGAGTTACAGGAGTACCTGCGGGAAATTGAACTACCTAGTTTGTCGGCTGCCCAGAGGGCACTCCTGGATTCTCCGATTAGGCTGGAAGAGTTGCAAGAGGCTCTGTCTTTTTCCTAATTCGAAATCTCCGGGGGATGACGGCCTACCCATGGAAATATTCAAACAGTATGGGGGGATAGTCTTGCCACACCTGCTTAGGGTTCTTAATTTTGCTAGAGAACAACGGTGTTTACCAGATTCCATGTCCAGAGCTTGCATTGTGCTTCTTCTGAAATCGGGTAAGGATCCTCTTGACCCGGGTTTATATAGGCCGATCTCGCTCTTACAGAGCGATATTAAAATCTTGGCGAAGGTCCTAGCTCTGAGGCTCAACAGGGTTATCTCCTGCATCATCCACTCAGACCAGTCCGGCTTTATGCCTCAAAAGTGCACAGCCATCAATCTCCGCAGGCTTTATTTGAATATTCAGACAGTGTCAGAGCACATGGGTAACAGGGCCCTATTGTCGTTAGATGCCCACAAGGCTTTTGACAGTATAGAATGGGGTTACCTTTGGGCTGTTATGGGTAAATTTGGCTTCGGTGAACAGTTCCTGTCGTGGGTACAGCTATTATACTGCTCGCCCAGGGCGGTGATTAGGGAGGCGGGCCATGTCTCTAAACCGTTTACCCTGCATAGAGGTACCCGGCAGGGATGCCCGCTGTCCCCGCTTCTCTTCGCCATTGAACCCATGGCAGCCCGGATCAGAGCGAATCAGAGAGTGAGGGGCCTACAATATGGGGAGATCCAGGAGAAAATTATGTTGTATGCCGACGACACCATGCTCCTTTTGGGTGACACTGCTGGCTCCCTGGAGGAGGCGATGGCAGTGGTCGGCAGGTTTGGGTCCTATTCTGGCCTAGTCATTAACTGGACTAAGTCCTCGCTTTTATTGCTGGATGAGGTCCAGGGTGGAGGGGAGAGGATGATTCACAGGGTACCGGTATCCACAGGATTTAAGTATCTTGGTATCCAGGTTACCCCTGAACCACGTGATTTTCTAGCACTCAATTTGACACCGTTGTTGAATAGAATTAGAGATAAGGTTAAGATCTGGTCCCGCCTTAGGATGTCCCTAGTGGGTAGGGTCAATCTCATTAAAATGATCTTTATGCCTCAGCTCTTATATATCCTGCACAATACCCCTGTGGTCATCCCTCTGAAGGTGTTCAGGATTATTAATTCCCTTTTCAGGACCTTTATCTGGCAGGCCAAGTCTCCTAGGGTGAAGTTGGAGCAGTTTCAGAAGCCTAAGATGGCGGGAGGCCTCGCCCTCCCTAATCCTTGGGTATATTATTTGGCGGCTCAGGCACAACATATTGCCAGGGCTATGCCAAAGAGGCAGGCCCCTGAGGGTGGAGAGGGGAGATCGGATCCCATTAGGGCCCTGATGTGTTATGCCACTGGCTTCGATAGTGTACCTACTGGTATGGAGGCCCTGGCATACGCATTATCCAACAAAAAGTTTCCCACATATGCGCTACTGCAAAAAATATGGAACAAACTTAGACAGATGCAGGAGGTAGAGGGGTTCACAGGTTTCAGCCCGATCTGGGAAAATAAGTACTATGGAGAACTGCTCTCATTGGACTGTGGGACGCGGTGGAGCAGGCATGGTGTTACGCTTCTGAAACACATTTTTGTTGCGGGCGCGTTGATCCCCTTCCCTGAACTAAGGGAGAGGTATCGCCTTCCACAGTCTATGCTCTTTCATTACATGCAGTTGCGGCATGCTGTGACGGCGCAGGCAGGGGGGGCCCCGTGGGTCCTTTCGAAGACGCCGATATTCAAATTTATGGCCGAAGTGTCTCAGTTTAAGGGTTTTATTTCCGATGCTTACTCAATGATCTTAAATATCTACTTAGATGACTTTCCACTTGGAGTGTCCACGAAGTGGGAGAGGGACGTAGGGGCCTTTGAGGATGAGCAATGGGAGGAGGCACTTGAGGCAGTGCAGTTGTGCTTCCTGAATGTGGCTCAGCAATTATCTCAATTGTACATTGTGCTCAGAGTGCATTACACACCCGTCAGACTATTTAAGATGGGGGTGAGGCCAGACTCCAATTGCACCAGGTGCGCAAGGGATCATGGCGACTTGATCCATTTACTGTGGCGGTGCCCCAAGCTTCATTTATTTTGGTCAGGGGTTGTGACTCTCCTTAACAGAGTTTATCTGACTAGCATTCCTGTTGATCCGAAACAATGTCTTCTTGGCATTATAGATGATGCGTCACTGGACGACAATAGCAGGCAAGCCATATTGAGAGCTCTGTTTCAGGCCCGTAGGCTAATCCTTCGGCATTGGAAGGCAGTTGATCCTCCAACGTTGAAGGAATGGATTGCTCAAATGGGTGACACCATAAGATTGGAGAGGTATGTCTATCAACACAGGGGCTGCTCGAGAAAATTTGAACAAGTGTGGGCCCCGTGGTTGGATTCACCTGGCTTATCCCCGGTGGATCTGGTCATGGAAAGGCTGCTTAGGTAGATGAGGGGGGTGGTCAGCCATGGGGGGTAGTCGGAGAATGGGGGGTTTGATTCATTGGTTTTATTGTTTGTATACGATTTGGGGGACGTGTGTATTCCAGTGGGGCTAGTGCCTCTTAAATAGTGGCCTCGCACTGAGGTCTTCTGTTATTTGGGAGTCTGCGGTGCTTCAGGTGTGAACTGTTATTTGCACTGGTGGAATGTTCCGGTGATGTGTTAATGAGCTGTGTATTCGCTGTGATTTTCCTTTCTGTTTTGTTTTTTTGTTCTGTCTTTTCTAAATAAACATCTTTGATTTAAAAAAAAAAAACATAGGCCCCCTAATGGGATTGTTCGTTGTGGGAAATGTGCCTTCTGCCCTTGGGTTAAAGAAGGAAACATGTTCATTTTACCTAATGGTGAACAATTTATTCCCAATTTTTACGCGGATTGCAACACGCAAGGCGTTATATACCTTATGATTTGCAAATGCCAAGCGTTCTACGTAGGCAAGACCATTAGGAATCTGAAATGCAGGATTAGGGACCACATTTATTTTTCTTCGGAAGGGAAAATGGTGACATCTGTTAGTCGCCACCTCGACCTTTATCATAGGTTCGATACTTCGGTAGCCTCCTTTATAGTTCTAGCTGTTATCCCTAAGGACAATCGGGGAGGCAACTGGGATAAACAGGTACTTCAGAAGGAAGCCCTGTGGATTGAGCGACTTGGGGCTCTTCAGCCCCCAGGCCTCAATGAATCTCAATCCTATAAATCCTTTCTGTAAGCTCTTATGCTGCATATACTCGACTTTACAATCTGGCCCTATGCTTCTCGAAATGCAATTTGCATAGTCAGGTGTTTTCCCCAAATCTACACTTAATGCTTATATTCCCATCAGCAGCCCTGTCTTTTAGTTCTCGCTATATATCAATATGTATAAATTAGGGGGAGTACTAACTAAGTAGTTCACATGTCTTTGTTATTTCCTTTGTATCAATACTTACCTTTGGAAATAATTTCTATAGTTCAATCTGCTGCTCTATTTTAAAGAGGTCTTTGCTATTTATTTGCTATGTGAACTAATCATTAATAATTGTCATTATTTTGTTTAAATATCTTCTTTTTTCTATAATCAATTGCTGTGCTTGCTGGTGTCTCGCTGTGCTTGCGGGCTTTTATTGGGTTGAAGTTTTATAACATCTCTGGGGAGGGCCCACTATTCACCAACCTGCGGCTCGTTTTACTGCCCCTTCTTTATCCTACATAGCGTGGCCGCATAAGATATAGCCAGTTTTCTTACTGCTATATCTTTAGTGACCACAGGGTGGCGATCCCGCGCCATCCCTGTGATTACTATATCCAATGCAGTACGCTCGTTCCACCTGTGGGGCGCACGCATTGGTAACTATGCGGCCAGCTCTGATGACATCACCCGGCAGTGTATGTCGATCCGGGCGGGACAGGGAGCTATTTAAGGGCCCTTAGCCCTAGCACATACATCTGTAGCCTCCCGGGAGGCATACGGACACTATTTATATGCCTGCAGTTCTACTATCAGGTATGTTTTTCTACCTCCTTTACAAGCTAGTTCAATCTGGTTGACTCCTTATGGCAGTGCCATTCTAAGCCCTCTATTTGTCTATTTCAGAGACCTGACAGGGCTTGTCTATACTTGGCCCCTTGTTACCTATCTGGGGTGCATCCATTGTGAATATTGTGTTTAAATTCACTGTATTGCTATATGATCAGCTTACACTCCTGTGTTAATTTCAACTCACCATGGTTACAGCCTGATTAGCTCTATCTACCTTCACTGGGTAAGCCTCGTTTTGCTATTTTATTTAAATGGTTATGCATGTCATTTTAGAACTTAGCATCTTATTGCTATATATTTATCCATAGATTTTTAGCTGCAATCTGCATTGGCTATATACTACTATGGTGCAGATGGAACTTTTTCACTGGATGCCAGTACAAGTTTATTCTTTTAACCATTAACCCCTCACCAGTTCAGACTCCGGGTTACTGTTACCCCTAATCTCAACTGATGCTCCTCTAGGTAAGCCAGTTTGGTCAGTACTATATCTACTATATTATTATCTTTACCTTTACCATACCCTGTATGACCTCTATTACCATGTTACCTTGTCCCCGCTATGTAGGATTAGGGACACTCTGCGGCTTGGTGTTTTCTGGGCCTGAGAGTTCATCTTTCTCCAATTTCCCCCCCCCTCCCCCACGGGTTTTTACCCTTGGGCTTTCCCTCCCCTGTCTTTTTTCCTGCATGCATTTAGCCTGCCTGCCAGCATCCACAGCTACTCTATTTCTATTTTTATCTTGGTTCACTATATAATATATGCATGTGAAAGGTATTTATATACTCATGTTTTTTCTCCATTATTGTAGCACATTTATAACAAAAAGTCCTTTGAAGAAGCGCCATATCTCAGCGCGAAACATGTCAGGCCACAGCGATTCCTTTGTCATCGTTTAGACCTTCAGTCTATGCAGTCTTCGGTCCTTCCTCAGGAACTTATATAATCTATAAGTGGTTGGAGGTTCTTTGTTTGTCTTTATCAACAGTATATCTCAATAACCAGTTGAAATTCTTTTTTATGTAATTATGTTTAATTACCAATTCCTGATGGTTCTCACTGAATACTGTAACGCTGTGTAATTTTGTTTTTGTGCAAATTCAATCATATGGAGATTTTCTTAAAGTGTTTAATAATACCTTGTGTAATAAATATATTTTTTTAGCAAAAATTTCCCCCTGTTTGTGGTGACTACTATCTTTACCAGTTTACAGTGCCCTCAAAGTTCATGACTTGCCCCTAGGTCATTTTTTCCATTTTGACCTGTCTAGAATGTTGTAGTAATTAGCCTTAGTGTGTGATTAGGGGGGGTGGAGATCTCATGGTTGCTTTAATGCCTGGTACTGTATATAAAGCTGAGAAGAAACCATTAAAGTCTGTCTTGTTCCAGCAGTGAGCTCTGACTCATGTGTGGCTTAATGGGCGATCTCAGGAATATTCCTCCTCATGGAATATTGGGTGATGTTCTTATGGAAGAAGGGAATCTTTGACGGGGATATCATTCTAATACCGTCACACCCTGCACCTAGGAACGGCATCAGTGATTCTCCAGGACAAAAAAAACGGAGTTAGGCTTACCGGTAACTCTGTTTTCAGGAGTCTTCCAGGACAGCCCTGTAGATGTAGCTCCTCCCTCCGGGACAGGAAACACAATCACCCCCAATTATAAAAGGCGGTCCTCCAGGCCTTCTCCTCAGTTCATCCAAGAATTCCTGAAGGGCTCTGAAAAACATAATCTACCAACACATCGTTAGTACAAACTTCCATTTCCAGTTTAGAAATATAAACACCGGGTGGGAAGCCAGGCTGTCCTGGAAGACTCCTGAAAACAGAGTTACCGGTAAGCCTAACTCCGGTTTTACCCTTTCGTCTTCCAGGACAGCCCTGTAGATGATTGACAAGAAACTTACTTATCAGGGTGGGGTTACTGCTTGGAGGACCCTCCTACCAAATGCCTGATCTTTCTCAGACATCAAGTCCAGGCGATAATGCTTGGCGAAAGTAGTATAACTTGACCACGTTGCCGCCTTGCAAATCTCTTCTGGTGAGGCTCCGGCCCTCTCAGCCCATGAACTCGAAACTGCTCTAGTCGAGTGTGCTTTAACAAATGGGGCTTGTAGGCCCTCTAACTCATAAGCCGTTCCTATTGCCATCCTGATCCATCTGGCAATGGAGGATTTGGACGCTTTATGTCCCTTCTTACTACCTGAAAAATTAACAAAAAGGGAATCGCTCTTCCTAAACTCTTTGGAAGCTTCTAAGTAAACTAAAAGGCACCTCCTAACATCTAATAAGTTTTGGGGTGCTCCCTCTGAGTCTGAGGTGGAACAAAAAGAAGGAAGGACAATGTCCTGTGTCCTATGGAACTTGGACACAACCTTAGGAAGAAAACTGGGGTCTGTTTTCAAAATAATCCTATCATCAAAAATTAACAAAAAAGGCTCCAAAATTGACAGAGCCTGTAGCTCGCTCACCCGTCTGGCTGAGGTCACTGCCACCAAGAGGACTGTTTTAAGTGTAACCCATTTAAGGATGGATTCCTCCAGAGGTTCAAAAGGTTTGCCTGAAAGTGCTCTGAGCACCAACGAAAGATCCCAAGAAGGACAGGTCGAAACCCTTACTGGCCTTGATCTTGATAAGGCCTTGAAAAAACTCTTAACGTATGAATTCTGCTGAAGGGAACACTGCAAGAAGACACTCAGGGCTGCTACCTGTACTTTTAGGGTGCTAGGGGAGAGACCCAGATCTACCCCAGCCTGTAAAAAATCCAGAATAGCTGGAATACCTGGATGATCTAACTTCTGTTCTTTCATCCAGGAACAAAATCTCTTCCAGAATTTGGCATAGATTGCTCTCGTAACTGGCTTTCTGCACTGCAGTAGGGTGTTTATTACCTTCTCTGAGAAACCCTCTGCTCTCAATAACTGTTCCTCAGATACCACGCAGTTAGACTCAGTCTATCTATCTGCGGGTGTAGGATTGGACCTTGCGAGATCAGATCCTTCCGGATTGGAAGGGGAAATGGAGGAAGAATGCATAGTTACTTCAGGATTGCGAACCAGGGCCTCTTTGGCCAGCAGGGCGCGATCAAAATCAAGTCTGTCGCCTCCAACCGAAATTTCTGGAGCACTGCTGCTATCATCCTTACTGGGGGGAAGGCGTAGCAGATGTTGAACCTCCAAGGACTGGTAAATGCGTCTATCCTTAAGGCCTGGTCTCTGGGATGTATTGAGAAGAACTGGGTTACCTTCCTGTTCTTTTCTGAGGCAAAAAGATCTATTTCCGGAAGACCCCACCTCTGTGTTATCTGAGCGAATACCTCTTTGTTTAGGGACCATTTGTCCTGCTTCACTGGCTGGCGACTTAAGTAATCTGCCAGAGAGTTTTGAGTACCCTTTAGGTGGACTGCTGTCAGTGAAAACAAGTTGGTCTCCGCCCAGGAGAGGATTTTGTTGGATATTTCTTGCAAGGCCGGACTTCTTGTCCCTCCCTGCTTGTTCAGGTACGCGACAGCCGCTGCGTTGTCCAAGCGAACTTGCAGGTGATGTCCTACCAACCTTTCCTGAAATGACTCTATTGTCCTTAGGATTGCCAACAGCTCTCTTTGGTTGGAAGAACGACTTGCCTCCGCTGGAGACCATGCTCCCTGGGCTACTGCTTCCTCTAGGTGGGCTCCCCAGCCCCAGGCACTTGCGTCCGTTGTCACTATTACTTCTACCGGGAAGGACCAGTCTAGACCCTTGCTCAGATTGTGATGTCCTCGCCACCACCACAACTTCCTCTTTACCTTGGCTGAGATTGGAATCAGAGACTCTAAATCCTGACTTAGGCCACTCCAGAGACGGAGCATAAGTTCCTGTAATGGGCGTTGATGATGTCTTGCCCAAGGAACTGCAGGGAAACAGGATGTCATGAATCCCAGGACTCTCATTACCTCTCTGATTGAAATCCACTGATTGGACTGAAGCTGGGCAACAGCCTGACTTACTTTGGTAACCTTTTCCTCGGGGAGAAAATTTTTTCTCTTTACCGAAGATATCCTGTACCCTAGGTATACCACCTCCTGGCATGGCACCAACTGGGATTTGTCCCGGTTGATTATCCACCCGAGTGAGGAGAGATACTCCTGCGCAACCAGTAAATCCCTTTCTAACTGTTGAGCCGATCTTGCCACAAACAGTAGATCGTCCAGATATGGGATTACTGTGATCGCTTGGTCCCTGAGAGGGGCAAGAGCTTCTGCTAGAACCTTGGTAAAAATTCTTGGTGACGAGGATAGACCAAAGGGCAGGGCTTGGAACTGGAAGTGTTGAATCCCTAGGGTTACACTTACTGCTACCCTGAGAAATTTTTGGTAATCTGGATGTATAGGGATGTGCAAGTAAGCATCCCTGAGATCCAGGGTCGCCATGTAACACCCCGGGAACAGACATCTTGATACTGTAAAGATCGACTCCATTCTGAACCTTTTGTATTTTACAAATTTGTTCAGGGGCCGAAGGTTCAGGATCATCCTGAACTTCCCTGATGGCTTCCTTACTATGAAAACATGGGAATACACTCCCTGTCCCTGCTCCTCCAGGGGTACCGGAATTAGGACCCTCTGATCCACTAATTCTCCTAGGGACAGCGTGAGAGCTTCTGCTTTTGCTTTTTCCCTGGGTGGATGAGTCACCCTGAAATTCCAGTGAGGCAGAGATGCAAACTCCAGCTTGTAACCGTTCTTTATTAGATCTAGAATGAACGGGCTTGAAGTTGCCTTGGTCCATTGTGGGAGGAACTGCCCCAACCTTCCTCCCACGAGGACACAGGAGTCATTGCGGTTTTGGGGGGGTTGAGGAGGATTAAACAGGATTCCTCCTCTACCACGCCCCTTGTGGCCTGCCCAGTGCTTCTTGGGTTGGCCTTCCTTCTTCTGGTTTTGCCAAAAGTTTGAACCCCTGAAGCCACGAAAAAAACTCTTTCCCTCAGCCTTTTTCTTTTTCTCAGGAAAGGCTTTCTTCCTGTTCTGAGTACGTTCCAAAGCCTCTTGGAGGCCGGGTCCAAAAAGATGGTCTCCTGAAAACGGAAGACCACACAATTTTAATTTTGAGGCGGCATCTCCCGTCCAGGTTTTCAGCCATACTGATCTTCTGGCTGCATTGACAAGGGCTGCTGACCTGGCAGCCAACTTTACTGACTCCTCTGATGCGTCAGCTAAAAAACCCACTGCCTTGAACAAGAGTGGAAAAGATTTTAAAAGCTCCTGTCTAGAGGTACCGGCCAAGATGTGTGCCTGTAACTGGGTGAGCCAACACTCTAAGTTCCTTGCTACACAAGTAGCTGCTAGAGCTGGTTTTAAACTGATCGCAGAGGCGTCCCAAGCTCTTTTCAATAGTAGGTCTCCCCTTTTGTCCATTGGGTCCCTAAGGGAACCTAGGTCATCAAATGCCAAATCTGTCCTCCTGGAGACCTTGGCTAAAGGGGCATCCAGTCTAGGAACTTTGTTCCAAGGATGAGACACATCTGATTCAAATGGAAACCTCCGTTTGAGGCTGCCTGAAAAAAAAGGGTCTTCTTTCAGGTTGTTCCCACTCTCGCAGAATCATATCAATCAAAGACTTATGAACCGGAAAAACCTTGGTTCTAGTCGCATTCCCCTGATACATAAGGTCATGCCTTGAGAGTTGAACCTGTTCCTCTCGGATATCTAAAGTATCATAGATAGCATTTAGAAGATCCCCCACATCATCTAATGATAATTTGTATCTGGCCGCCCTGGAGGAATCCTCCTCTCCCTCTGATTCAGATGCTGAACCTGCCTGAGAGGAAACAACTGATCTGGGAGTTCTGTCTCTAACCTCCTCCTCTTCTTCCTGAATTTGTAAGGAAGGAGCACTAGAGGCCCTAGTTAGGGACGGGGCTGGACCCTGCATCCTGTCTATCAGTCCCTTAAACGACTGAAATGTGGATGCCATTTCATCCTTAAAAGATGATAACATTTGGTTACAAGTGGTTATCGAACTTTCCTTAACCAAGCTATTAACACAGTCAGGACATAAAGGCTTATTCCAGTTAGAACTTAGCTTTGTCCCACACACTGCACATTTCTTCCTAGGAGGCTGGTTCTTATCATGGGCCTTGACCTGTTAAAATAAATAACACAGTTTGACCACATTACAACCAGCTAGACCTACATTCACCACTGTGAAAAGGTTCCTAGAAGGTGCAAAACCCTCCACCAAACAGGCTCACCACCTAGGGGGGGTATCTGGGGTAACAATCCCCTACCTAACAGAGTAAGCCATGTGCCATCACCAGGCCTTACCTGAGAGGTACCGGTGCCTGTTGGACCAGGATCGGAAATAGCCGCTGCTGCATCCATGGTCTTGTGTTATTCGTTTCAGTCTCACTGAACAAAAACTAGCGCCGGGATCCATCGAGTCTCCTCCGCGCCCTTTTTTGAAGTAGGAACGATACTTCCGGGCGCCCCCTGATGACGCGCTTCCGCCGAGAATACACCTTCCTCTCTTTGGAACGCATGGAACCCGCCCCCTATCGAAACACCGGAAGTGGCGCGCCGATTCGATGGCGTCTCTCACCTCGCAGCCATGCCATCCGGATCGTTCCAGGGGATGGGTCCCGCCGTCAACGGGGTCCGACTCTCGCCGAGCTCACGGCGGGGGAGACTCCAGCTACGCTCTCTACCCCTAGGGCCAGAGGAGTGCTGAAGGTCTGAGGTAGGTTCTCTCACACACAAAAGAAAAAAGATACGTTCCCTGATTGTATCTCCTCCCGTCCGGCAGGAAACACAAAAAACTGAGGAGAAGGTCTGGAGGACCGCCTTTTATAATTGGGGGTGATTGTGTTTCCTGTCCCGGAGGGAGGAGCTACATCTACAGGGCTGTCCTGGAAGACGAAAGGGTAAAATAACGATTTTTGAATAACAGCTTACCTGTAAAATCCTATTCTTTGAGTACTCCACGGAACACAGAGCCTTTAGTCTTTACATAGTGAGCTGTATGGTCATCAGAGGTGATTGGACACTGGCACAACCTATGAGAACAAGTTTCCCTCCATATAACCCCTCCCATACAGGAAGTACCTCAGTTTTTGTAGCAAAGCAGTACGTATCCCATAGAAGGGGGGGACCTTTGTGTCCCGTGGTGTATTTAAAGAAAAGGACTTTACAGGTAAGCTGTTATTCAAAAATCCTTCTCTCTTTATCGTACACCATTTAGCCTTTAGTCTTTACATCAGTGGTCTCAAAGTACCGGCCCGCGGACCAGTTATAAATGGCCCTAAATTTACCCTTTAAAATCTTCATAGGCGACGTTTAAAAAAATCTACAGGTTGCAGGTTTTAAGTTACAGAGGTGGTCTAGTGCTAGAATTATTGCTCTCGCTCTACCAATCGTGGCGATACCTCACATGTGTGGTTTGAACACAGTTTACATATGCGGGCGCTGCTCGCGTATGTGTTCGCTTCTGCGCGCAAGCTCGTCGGGACGGTGTGCGTTTTCTGGCTCCTAACTTTTTTAGCTGGCTCCTAGATTCCAAGCAAATTTGTCAACCCCTGACTTACACCAGTGCTGGTGGTAATAATGCGCTCGCTGACACCAGTGCTGGGGGTTAATAATGTGTTCGCTGACACCAGTACTGTTTTTGAAGTTTGAAAGTTTGCATGCGGCCCCCCATGGCATATGAAAACTTGTCTTGTGTCCCTCAGGTAATTTGAGTTTGAGACCCCTGCTTTACATAGTGGGACGTCCCAGAGCAATGCTCCATATGAAGGGTGGGAGACACAGATCCATCAGGCCGCCAACGGACAAGAAGCCCTAGACCGCTGTCTGCAGCACACTATGCCTGAAGGCAGAATCCTCATGTCCTCTCACATCTATTTGATAGAATTTTGTAAACGTATGGACTGAAGACCAAGTAGCAGCTTTACAGATCTGAGCCATTGAAGCCTGGTGATGCACTGCCCAAGAGGAACTGATCGCTCTGGTCGAGTGCGCCTTAACAGGAAATGGAAGAATTACCTTCTTTAAATCATAAGCTTGACTAATCACTTGACGAATCCACCTGACAATGGTGGATTTCGATATCGGTTGGCCCTTTTTGGGGCCATCTGGTATAATGAACAGAACATCCGTTTTACGTATCTGAGCTGTAGCCTGCAGATAAACTTTAACTGCCCTTACTACATCCAAAGAGTGCAGCAATTCTTCCTCCGCTGTCTGCGGTTCAGGAAAAAAGGAAGGCAGCACAATGTTTTGATTTAAATGAAACGCTGATACCACCTTTGGCAGAAAGGTAGGATGAGGGCGTAGAACAATTTTGTCTTTGTGACAAATTAAATAAGGTTCTTTAGAAGAAAGAGCTGCCAACTCCGATACCCTTCTGGCGGAAGACATAGCAATCAAAAAGGCCACTTTCTTGCTCAAGAGAATCAAAGGAATCTGATGAATATGTTCAAAAGGGTGCTCTTGCAGAGCTGACAATACTAGGTTCAAATCCCAAGGGCACAAGGGTGATTTGACTGGTGGATTTATCCTCACTACTCCTTGAATAAACACCCGAACTAGGGAATGAGATGCCAATGGTTTCTGAAAAAAGACTGATAGAGCCGATTTGACCCTTCATAGTACTCAGGACTAATTTCATATCCACTCTGACTTGGCAAAAGGCGAGAATTCTACTTATGTCGTATTTTAAATTATTCCATTTCTTGGATTCAGACCAAGAAATAAATGCTTTCCAGGCTCTATAGTAGATTAGCCTAGAGGCTGGCTTTCTTGCACTAACGAGTGTAGAAAGTGCTGGACACAAGACTCCTCGTTTCTTCAAGATGTAGGTCTCAGTAGCCAGACAGTCAAACTTAGCTTCTGTAAGGAAGGATGAACCTTGTGACAGCAAGTCCTGCCGGAGCGGAAGTACCCAAGGTATTCCTACTGCCATCTTTATGATTTTGGCGTACCAGGGTCTCCTGTGCCAATTCGGGGCCACTAGGAGCACTGGTATTCTCTCCTTGATCCTGCACAGCAATCTCTGTAAGAGAGGGATCGGAGGGAATGCATAGATCAGTGAGAACTGATCCCACGGAATTGTCAACGCATCCGTTCCGTAGGCCTGCGGATCTCTTGTCCTGGAAACAAAGCTGTCCAACTTTTTGTTGAGTCTGGAGGCTAGCAGGTCTATATCCGGGTCCCCCATTACTGGCATATTGCCTGAAAGACCTCCGGATGGAGTGGCATTAATCGCTGGCAACTTAGATAGTCCGCTTGCCAGTTCTCTACCCCTGAAATGAAAATCGCAGACAGACAAGGTACATGTTTTTCTGCCCAAACTAATATTCGATTCACCTCTTTCTGGGCATGCCGGCTCCGGGTGCCTCCTTGATGATTGATGTAGGCTACAACAGTAGCATTGTTGGATTGTATCCGAACAGGGTAATCCTGTAACCTGTGTGTCCAGGTTTTGAGAGCTAAATATACTGCCCGAATATCTAATATGTTGATGGGCAGGTTCTCTTCTGTTTTGGCCCAGGTACCCTGGGCTGAGGCCTCCTCTAACACGTCTCCCCAGCCTAACAGGCTGGCATCCGTGGATACCACTTTCCAAACCACTGGAAGGAAGGACCGTCTTTTTCGCAAATTTTCGCTTTTCAACCGCCAACTGAGTCTTTGGCGCACCTGTGGCGACAGGTGCATGGGGAATCCAAAGTTTGGCTCTTCCTGTCCCAGGCAGCTAGAATGCCACTCTGTAGATGCCTAGAATGAAACTGGGCGTAAGGGACTGCCTCGAAGGAGGCCACCATCTTTCCTAATAGTCTCATGCACAGGCAAATATATGGTCTCCTCTCTGTCCTGACCCTGTGGATTAAATTCCTTAGGGACTTGACCTTTGGTTCTGGCAGGAATATCCTGCCTAGGGCTTCATCTATGATCATGCCTAGATACTCTGCTCTTTGAGCTAGTAGAGAGGATTTCTGTTGGTTTATTACCCATCCTAACCTCTCCAAGTATCTCACCGTATTGAGTATGGCGTGTTCTAGCCCCGCCTTTGACTGATCTATTACAAGTAGATCGTCTAGATAGGCTGATACCGTTACCCCTTGTGCTCTCAGGTTCGCCAACACAGGGGCCAGGATCTTTGTAAACACCCGGGGTGCAGTTGCCAAACCAAAAGGTAGAGCCACAAATTGAAAATGGCGATGCTTCACCGCGAACCTTAGGAATTTTTTGTGAGCAGGATAAATAGGCACATGTAAATAGGTGTCCTTGATGTCTATGGACGCCACAAATTCTCCGCCTTGTAGGGTGGCGACCACGGACCGAATGGTTTCCATTCGGAAATGGCAAATGATCAGATACTGTTTAGATCTTTCAGGTCCAGAATGGGTCCGACATCTCCATTTGGTTTTGGAACTACAAAAAGGTTTGAATAAAACCCTGCACCTTGCTCCCTTAGGGGAACCTCTTTGATTACCCCCTGAGACAGCAAATGATCCAAACAGCGGAAAAAAGAATCCCTCTTTATTGGATCTTTGGAGACCCCAGAACTTCGGAACCGATGGGATGGGATCTCTCGAAACTCCAGTTTGTACCCTAGGGATACAGCAGAGACTACCCATCTGTCCTGGAGCTCTGTCTGCCAAGTTCCTGAAAACTGCAGAAGCCGCCCACCACTCGGCCGAGCGGGGGAGCCCCTTCATGATGAAGCTTTTGGGTTCTGCTTAATAGATTGTTGACCCCACTGCTTCCTGAACTTCTGGGCCTTTCCCTGATCTTTAGGCTTTGTGGCTGTCTGCGAACGCCGTCGCCACTTCCCTAGACGATGGCCCAGGAGCTGGGGAGAGCTTAAAACAAGGACATAGTAGTCTTGCCGCTTGATATCTTGACATATTTCTCTAAATCCTCCCCACAAAGCTGTTCCCCATGAAAGGGGAAACTGGTCAAAAGTTTTTTACAAGGGGCTTCTGCTGACCCAAGTGCTTCAGCCAAAGGATTCTACGCATGTGCACTAGCTGGAGTATAAGGCGCAAAGATTGCTGTATAGAATCCCTAATGGCGTCTACTGCGAAACATAAAGCCCTGGGCATATTCTCTCATAATTTGGCTTGCTCCGAGGGTAGGTCTTTTAACCCTTCCTTAATTAATCCCTTAGGACTTGACACATACCCACTGCCGCCACCGCAGGTTGGGTTACTGCGCCTGCCAGGAGAAAGGAAGATTTTAATAGAAATTCCAATTTCTTCACAGAAGGTTCCTTAAATCCATGGGCATTATCTACCGGACAGGTTAAACTCTTATTAACGCAAGAGATTGCTGCATCCACTGAAGGCAAGCTCCATTTTTTGGCAAACTTTTCCTCCATTGGGTAAAGGATCTCAAATCTCCTAGGAGGAGAGAAGCAATTGTCTGGATGCATCCAGTCTACGTAAACCAGTTCCTCCAAAAATGGATGAACCGGAAAGGAACAAGTAACCTTCCGGGACTTTAAAGACCCCAACGCGGGCACAGGTGAGTCAGTTAGCTCAGAGGGAGGAAACTTAAATGCAGAGCCTACCATCTCAGTATAATATTGCACCTGCAATTGTTCAGTCCGGGAGGCAGAAAAATATTCTTCCAAAATATCTGATGCCTCGGAGTCCTCATCTTTACCATCAGATAGAGGTATGTCCTCCTCACCCTCATCAGACTTCCGACGGGAGATCTGAAGCAACTGAGGGTATTCTACTACGCGTATTAGCCCCCTGCGAGGATTTTGCGATTAAAGAAGCAAGTCTCCCCTCAAAATTTCTGAGGGCTACCGCCAAAGAATCCTCAGTGACAAATGCAGACCCTGACACTCCAGGAGAGGTTATGACCCCAGCCGGAGTCAATGGCTCATCCTGCACAGGTGCATCATAAATCACCGGAGATGAGGGTACCAAGCGGGCCCGGGTAGAGGCTCTCGTCTTAGGTGGCAATGTTTTTTTGCCTTTTATCCTTTGGGAAGACATAATACCAAACAACAAAGCCAAGGTATTATCAACTGCATATACTTCTGTGCTAGTTAAGCCTTTTACATACAGTATGCAACTAATCACACCGTTTCATGCTAAGTGGGTGTCCTCTCTTGGGGGTGCAAGATAACCATCCACATAGAGACCTTACGTGTCCTTGGCTGCTGTGTCCCATCCAGGGAGAGCTGCAGGGCTGCCTGGCTTTTTAAAACCTTTCTGCCTGTCACAAAAAACGCTGTGACGACTTGCACGCGCACAGGCATGTGCACGTCCGCGACCCGCCTGGTCCTGCCCGCCCCTAAAGCGTGCTCCCGTGCGAGCACGCTTAATGTTGCCTCTTATAGTTTTTAGCTTGGGGAAGACAACTTGAAGCTGTGCTGGGGAAACCAGCCCTTTTTTTTTACAGGGGTAAAATAAAAAATAAAATGGGGGAAAAGGAAGGTGGGAGAGGTCCTAGCCAAAAGGCTCGGCCCTAGAGGCAGGTGTCAAAAAGGTGTGTGTGGAGATCGTGACCAAAGTACCATACGGTAAGTGCCCCTTTCAAACACTTGTGCAATGTATGGCACCCCTGGACTGCCACTCCAGGGGCACTATCTCCACAGGCTTTTCAACGGACCCTGACCCCCGGCACGGATCAGCAGCACCCTTCCCAGCCAGAAGGTAGGAGGAGAGATTGGGGAGAGCCCACCTCAGCAGGCTACTCCCACAACCCCCATCCCTCCCACCTAATCACGTTCGGGGAAATACTAACTCCCGACGAAAAGAGGAGCAAGGGTTCTCTCCCAAACAACTGACTGGGGCAGGCACCACCAAATCCAAGCCAGGGGCCCAGCCCTCCAGCTTCGACCTCATGCCTCTGTCCAAATCAGAAGGTTTCCACCTCCACGCCAGCAGGCTTAGCGTCTGCCATCCGCCATCCCTTTCCCCCTCGCAGAGTACTAGGGACGACCAGCATACCACCACCTACTGGCAACTGATAAGAACAGGTACAACAATTGATCTTAGCCAAAGGGTCGAGAAGATTTCCTTCGTTCTGAAGTGAAACCAGAGGGCACATGCTCAATTGAAAAGCCTGTGGCGTGCATAACACAACCCAAAAACTTCACCCGGTGCAGGCAAAAATGTGCACACACATAAAGAGTGAAACACAAAAAAACTGACGGGTGCATCGTCAAGTGGCCCTCCGAAAAAGGCCCAGCTCTGAGACCCCGGGGCGTTGGGCTCCTGGCAGGGAAAAGAGTAAACTGTGGTCCATGCAGCCGAAGCCACATGGACCCACCATGGCCTAAGCAGCCGAAGCCACAAGGACCCAACATCCTCAGAGGGACTGCCGAAACAGAACCCTCCTCGGTGAGGCTCCCCCGAAGGGAGACCCCATGAGAGCAGGCGAACTAAGCCAGAAGGCCATGTCCACCCACTCCCAAGACTTTCAGAGCAGGCCCGAGGACCAGCACCCTACTCATCACACTAAAAGTGCAGTGCACCAAACAAAAAGAAGACAAAACGTGACAAACGGGGGTAAAATAAAAAAGAAAGTGGGGGAAAAGGAAGGTGGGAATGGTGAGTGGAAAGTGGCCACCGTGCAATACAATGGCCGGCCCTCCGGCCAGGAACAAAAATTCCTCTGGTCCTAGCCAAAAGGCTCGGCCCTAGAGGCAGGTGTTAAAAAGTGTGTTTGTGGAGATCGTGACCATGGTGCCAAAAGATGAGTGCCCCTCACACACTCGTGCAATGTATGGCACCCCTGGACTGCCACTCCAGGGGCACTATCTCCACAGGCTTTTCAACGGTCCCTGACCCGCGGCCCAGACCAGCACCATAGGCTTTTCATTCCAAATCCAAACCCCCGACCAGCCAGTGCAGCCCTCCACCCCTGCAAGCTAGAGCCCTTCAAGGTTTTCTTAGGGAGAACTGCCGCTCCAGTTAGTAGCCTCCACCAATACTAGCCCTTCCAGACCCCCGTTAACCCGGCGGATTTGCATGGCCTTACCCCGTCTACTCTCAGGGCAGTACCAGCTCCTCCCACCGGAACGCTGACAGAGATAGCACTTACACCAGCCAGCCAGAAGGCCAGACCAGAACTCGATAAGAACAGATACTAAAAGGCAGAGAAGGGAAACCAGCCCTTCCCTGCAGGAAAGAGGGACTGGGTCGGAAGGCAGAGTTCTGCAGCGAGGAGTGTGCTGGCTGAAAAGACCTGACACTGTATAGAGATTTAGGTGAGTGAGACTCAGCTCTTTACTCCATCTAGTGGCGTTATTAGAGAAGACACCCACTTTATAAGAAAAAAAGTCTACAAGTTAAAACGTAATACATTTGTCTGCTTACCTTGTCCACGCCGCAGGTTTTGCTGAAGGTCAGCTAACAAACCAATCTTCACCCATCACTGCGGGTATTGTGTGCCAACCTTCAGGGATATAGGTTCCTACTTAAAGGATGCCCCATCCAATGGGGCGTAATAAAATGAGCATCTTGGATGGACCCGAAGTGTAGCTCTTTTGCCCAAAGGGCCTCCATGGCAGAGCTTCCTTAGCACGTATTCTCATAGCATACAATCTTCTTAGACACTGGCGAAAAAACTGAGGTACTTCCTGTATGGGAGGGGTAATATGGAGGGAAACTTGTTCTCATAGGTTGTACCAGTGTCCAATCACCTCTTGTGACCATACAACCCACTATGTAAAGACTAAAGGCTCTGTGTCCCATGGTGTACAATAAAGAAAAATATTCACCAGGTAAGAGAAGCAAAAAGATTTGTAGGGTGGGTAGGAGGGTTTATTCACATAGTGCCAGATGTGGGGCTTTAGCCCTATTACTGACACTGACATAAAGCTTACGTCGGTAGCAGCAGGAGGGGGGTTCCCACACACTACTGACTTTCCACTTTCTGATAATCTGACCCCTGGAAATGTGCCCCCCAGAAGTGTTCAAAATGCATCAGGACCATAAACAAGTGGCGATCACTCAGGTAGTGGTGTCTACTTCAGTAATTTCCAGCTTCCAGGGGCATTGGCTAGGTATGGTATGTCTCAAATTCTTCCTTAACCACTTCCCATCCCAGCTATAGACATATGACGTCTGCAGGAGGGATCTACCATCCTGGGCGGGCGTCATATGACGTCCTGGGCTTCCCTGCCGTCTAGGGGGCATGCGTTGTGTCGCTCGGGAGCCAGTGCCGCGATGTGCGCCCGTTAGAGGTAACTGAGGGAATGGAAACACCTATAACAAAGAAAGAACTGGTCGCAGCGATAGATTTCTCTAAATTAGGGAAGGCCCTGGGCCCAGATGGGTTAAATGGGTTGTAAAGGTACAATTTTTTTTTCCTAAATAGCTTCCTTTACCTTAGTGCAGTCCTCCTTCACTTACCTCATCCTTCGATTTTGCTTTTAAATGTCCTTATTTCTTCTGAGAAATCCTCACTTCCTGTTCTTTTGTCTAACTCCACACAGTAATGCAAGGCTTTCTCCCTGGTGTGGAGTGTCGTTCTCGACCCCTCCCCTGGAATATAGGAGAGTCAGGACGCCCACTAACACAGCTCCTTTCTCTATCTGCAACGTAGAGAGTGTCCTGACTCTCCTGTATTCCAGGGGAGGGGTTGAGCATCACACTCCATACCAGGGAGAAAGCCTTGCATTACTGTGTGGAGTTACAGTCAGAAGAACAGGAAGTGAAGATTTCTCAGAAGAAATAAGGACATTTAAAAGCAAAATAGAAGGATGAGGTAAGTGAAGGAGGACTGCACTAAGGTAAATTAAGCTATTTAGGATTTTTTTTCTTTACCTTTACAACCCCTTTAAATCTTGTTTATTATAAAACCTTTCAGGATGTTCTCTCTCCTTATTTTTTACGTGCCTACAATTCCATTTCAGCTAACTGTAAGTTAACAGATAACGCCTTGAGGGCTCATATTATGGTCATCCCTAAACAGGACAAAGACCACAATCAATGCGGGAATTATTGGCCCATAGCTCTCTTAAATGCAGACTTAAAACAATTTTCTAAAATGTTAGCGAATAGGCTATTGCCATATATTTCACATTGGTCACTTTCCTCACTTTCCCATCTTCCTTTTCCCCACTTTCTTTTATTATTTTTCCCCTGTTTTGTCTTGTTTTGTCACTTTTTCTGTTTGGTGCTTGCACTTTTAGTGTGGCGAGTAGGGTGCTGGTCCTCGGGCCGGTCTCTGAAAGTCTTGGGAGTTGGTGGACTCGGCCTTCTGGTTAGGTTCACCGGCTCTCATGGGGTCTCCCTTCGGGGGAGCCTCACCGAGGAGGGTTCTGTCTCGGCAGTCCCTCCGAGGATGTTGGGTCCTTGTGGCTTCGGCTGCTTGGATCAAATTGGTCCATATGGCTTCGGCTGTATGGAACACAGTAACTCTTTTCCCTGTCAGGAGCCTAACGCCCCGGGGGATCAGAGACGGGTCCTTTTCGGAGGACCACTGACGTTTGCACCCGTCGCAGTTTTTTTTTATGTCACTCTTTATGTGTGTGCACATTTTTCCCTGCACCGGGTGGAGTTTTTGGGTTGTGTTTTGCACGCCACAGGCTTTTCAACAGAAAAAAAAAAAAATAGCTCTCTTAAATGCAGACATAAAGGGGTTGTAAAGGTAAAAAAAAAAATTCCCTAAATAGCTTTACCTTAGTGCAGTCCTCCTTCACTTACCTCATCCTTCGATTTTGCTTTTAAATGTCCTTATTTCTTCTGAGAAATCCTCACTTCCTGTACTTCTGTCTGTAACTCCACACAGTAATGCAAGGATTTCTCCCTGGTGTGGAGTGTCATGCTCGCCCCCTCCCTTGAGGAGGGAGGGGGCGAGCAGAAGAGTCAGGACGCTCTCTACGTTGCAGATAGAGAAAGGAGCTGTGTGTTAGTGGGGAGGGGGCGAGCACAACACTCCACGCCAGGGAGAAAGCCTTGCATTACGGTGTGGAGTTACAGACAGAAGAGCAGGAAGTGAGAATTTCTCAGATGAAATAAGGACATTTAAAAGCAAAATCGAAGGATGAGGTAAGTGGAGGACTGCACTAAGGTAAATGAAGCTATTTAGGGAAAAAATAGGATTTTTGTACTCGCCGTAAAATCCATTTCTCCGAGTTCATAGACGGACACAGCCTTCATTGACATTAGGGTTATGCTTCTTCCTACCAGAAGATTTAGGCAGAATTTAACAGCACTTAAAGTGTTAAAACCTTTCCTTCGTGCCGCTCCTCCCAGGGGGCGTGGCTCCCCCAGGCATAACCCACACCCTGCTCTAGGAGCCTCAGTCCGTAACAAGCAGTACAAACCAAGGAGGGGTGGGTGCTGTGTCCGTCTATGAACTCAGAGAAATGGATTTTACGGTGAGTACAAAAATCCTATTTTCTCTTCCGTTCATAGACGGACACAGCCTTCATTGACATTAGGGACGTCCACAAGCAGTGTAAAAAAATTAGAGGGGTGGGAAAGTAACACAGCAAACCAGGTTACACCCCAAACAAAAACCGGAGTTGCTCAAGGGAGAAACTCCAACCATAAACTGCCGCCCGTAACACCTGCGGCTGAGGAAGGCATCAAAAGATGCACCCACATCCACCTTGTAAGACTTTGAAACAGCGTGGATTGACGACCAGGATGCATCCCAACACCGCTGTAACAGAGGCAAGATGCCGGAAAGCCCAAGAGGCCCCGATCGCCCTGGTCAAATGCGCCATAACCCGAAAGGGGGGCGCACGCCCTTTCAGGGCATAGGCCTGAAGCACAATCCGTCGGAACCACCTAGGAACGGTGGCCGACGAGACTGCCAGGCCCACTTGTAGGGCCGCCACCGACACGAACAGTGAGCCCGACTTCCGGAACGCAACTGCAACATAAGTACACTCGTAGGGCCCGAACCACATCCAGAGGATGCAAAGTGGCCTCCTCCTGGCATTTCGGCCGAGGACATAAGGATGGAAGAACAATGTGAAAAGCCGAAACGACCTTGGGGAGAAAAAAAGGCTGCAGCACCACCTCATCCATACGGATGACCAAGTAGGGAGCCTTGCAAGACAAGGCCGCCAGATCAGACAGACACCCGTCTGATCGAGGTAATTGCTACCAGAAATAAAATCACCTTTAGTGACAACAAACAAAAAACCTCCCGAATGTCCTCAAAGGGAGCATCCCGAAGCACTGAAAGGACTAAATTCAAGTCCCATGGGGGTAAAGGAGGGCGCACCGGAGGGGCAGACCCCCTGACCCAACGTACGCACCCAGGAGTGCAACGCCAGGGTCGCCGCAAGTAAAAACAGCCAGAGCAGAAATTTGGCTCCTAACCGTACGTAAGGCGAGGGCCTGAACCACTCCCTGCTGCAAAGACAGCAGAATCCTGTACACAACGTATGTACGAGAGTGCCAGTACATCTCCCCCCACACAGAGATGTAGGCCTTCCATGTATGAGGAAAAAAACCTACGTGAGGTAGACCTCCGTGCACGCAGCACGGTAGAGAACACCGAGCCCAATAGGCCTTGGCTCTTAAGCCCCTGGCTCTCAACAGCCGCGCCGCTAAGGCCGGTGGCTGTGAAACAGGGTGGAAGATCGGACCCTGTAACAGAAGATCAATTCCCAGGGGAAGACGCTAGGGGGCATCTGCCACCAGACGCATTAGGTTCGCGTACCAGAAGCGACGCGGCCAAACTGGGGCAATCAGAACTGATAGAATCCCTACAGCTTCCACTCAGCGCAGCAGGCGAGGAAGAAGCTTTCGAGGAGGGAAGGTGTAAAGTAGGCAATAATGACCCCAAGGAGCCACCAACGCGCCTGACGCGTCCGTCCACGGGTCCTTAAACCTGGCCACGAACCGTGGCACCTACCGATAGAGACGGGACGCTAGAAGGTTCACGTCCGGAGTGCCCCACTTTCGGCACAGACCCCGAAACACCTGCGGGTGGAGAGACCACTCTCCTTGGCCCAGTGCAGTGCGACTTAGGTAGTCGGCTAGCCAATTCCGTATTCCCGGAATGTACCCGGCCGATAGAGCCGGAACGGACCCTTCGGCCCACCGAAGGATGTGCGCGACCCCCGTCGCTGCAACAGAACTCCGTGTGCCTCCCTGATGATCAACCTACGCCAAGGCCGTGGCGTCATCGGACAGGATCCTGACCTGTCGGCCCTGTAGATCCAGGGACCACCTGGCAAGGCAAAGCTTGATCGCTCGGAGCTCCAGAACGTTGATCAGTAGGCAGGACTCCACCTGAGTCCAGTGCCCCTGGGCTGATTGGGTGCCCCAAGCGCCCCTCCCCAACCAGAGAGGCTGGCATCGATCCGTGACCACTGTCCAGCAGAAAAAACTACTTTTCGGCCCGAAGCACCGGAAACGCCAGCCACCACACCAGGGGAGACCTGATCAGATGACTCAATTGAATCTGGTAATCAAGAGATGTCGGAAGCTATTCCCATTGTGACAGCAATTCCCTCCGTAGTACCCTGGCGTGGAATTGGACATACGAAACCGCCTCGAACGAGGCCACCAACGGACCCAGAACCTTCCTGCAGAATCGCAGAGATGACCGTTTCTGGGTCGGCAACTGCTGCACAGCAGATAGCAGAGTCTGAAGTTTTTCCGTTAGGAGAAAAACACTCCCGCCCCGGCGGAATCCAGTACTAGTCCCAGGTAACACGTGATAGACACGGCTCCACCAATGCAGAGCTCGAAGAAGCTCGAAGGAGAATGTCGGCCAGACATCCCATGATAACAAAACCCCCGCTGTCACAGCCGGGCCAGTATCGGGACGAGCACCTTGGCGAAAACCCGCCGAATGGGAAGGACACCAATTAAAATGGTCCCCCCCGACCGCAAAGCACAGAAACTCAGGTGCTTTGAGGATGCGCGAACAAGTAGGTACGCGTTTATGACATCCAAGGATGCCAGAAAAAAATCCCCCTGATGGAGTGCCGCTATTACCAAGCGAACCGACACCACCTGAAAGTTTGCACCTTGACAAAACAAACAAGGGACTTGAGGCCCAGGATTGACCGGGCCCCATCCTCCGTGGGGACACAAACAGAATGGAGTAAAACCCCTGAGACCGTTCCAACGAGGGAACCGACACAATCACTCCCCTGACCAGAAGATCCTGGACAGCCCCTGACAGAGCCAACCGGCGAACCGGAGGAGGCCAGAGGAAAAAAACCTGTTTGGCAGACAAGAGAGAAACTCAATCTTGTACCCCAAGGAAACCACTTCGCAACCCCAACGGTCGGAGAGGAGAGACCTCCACCGAGCCATGAATGTGCGAAGCCAGTCACCCACCCCAGAGACGGGCAGGAGCAGACCTACAGGCGGAAGCAGGTACGTCCGCAGACTTGTTAGGCATGCGGTATCAGGTGCGCTGCTACCCAGCGGCGGGGGTTTAAGCACCATGTAGACCTACCCCCACTGCACAGGGCGGGCGGAAAAAAAAAAAACGCTCGGAGGTAGTCAAGGAGGGTCCTTGCGCAGGGCAAGGTCCCAAGCCCTTCCCAGAATGTGGGAACAGCATGTGCTTACCACCCGTGGCATCCACAATGATGCCACCCAGGGAAGTCCCAAAAGGACCGTTCACCCTTAAAGGCCATCACCAAGGCCTCCTTAGAGGACTAGTCCGCAGACCAGCTCTTCAGCCACCCAAGGTGGCGCAGAACCCTGCAGAGACGGAAGCCCCGGAACGTATCCATGGCCGCCTCGCAGAGAAAATTCCAACCCTGAACTATCGTTCAGCCAGGTCCCAAGAGGACTCGGAAGCGTCCCCTTCATCCAGCTCCTGCAGCAGGAGCTTCGCCCTTTCATTCGGGGCCTGACCAGGGCCCCGGTCAGAGCCGGCCTCACCGCCCAACCCACCACCGTGAATAGGGAGCGGGCCACGGCCTCCACTCTCCTATCAGCGGAATCCTGAAATGCAGGAGCCCCTTCCACAGGCAACGTGGTGGCCCTGCACAGTCTGGACAAAGGGGGTCCACTGGCGGAGGAGAGACCCTTTTTTACCCCCTCAAGGGGGTAACGGGTTGCAAAGTTTTTTGACAAACTTTTTGCGGTGCATCCCATTCCTTGTATAACATATTGACCAAGTAAGGAACACAAGGAACCCTTCAGCAGTGTGTGGCGGTCTGCGGATCAAAAAGGTACTGACACGGTTGTGTCTCCGCCACATCCTCAATATTTAGAGTCTCACGCACCACAGAAAAAAACAAGAGCTCCAACAACCTATGCTGACACTGCAGCAGACATCCTCACTATCCATGTGGGTCAAGTCCACAGCCTCTGACAAACCAGAACCAGATTCCATGTCAGAGACATCCCTAGAAGCAGGCTTTTTTACCCCCCATCCGGGCACTAGCTGCTTCAAACCTGGCAAGAAAAACCAGGACAGCCAACATAACAGATGTGGCAGGGGAAGGGACGCTAAGGGTTAACTCAGGCCTAGTGGAGAGGGAGACCTGGCTCAGGTTCCATAGTGCCAGCGCTGAGACACCCCCCCTGCAAGGCAGGACAAAAAAATCCCCACTGGTCACCTCCCTGCAGCTAAAGGAGAACATGGGGGCCTCTGGTACTCACCACCCCACCCGTTGCAGCGTGGTCCGAGAAGGACAGGGTGTGCTGAGAGCCGTGCAGCGCTGTGTCTGCTTTCTGAGACACATCCGAGGTGATTGCAGCGCCAACAGCCGCCACATGAGGCAGACGAAAATATGAAGATGGCCGCCGAATGCTGAAAAAACAGCATAGGACTACAAGAAAATGGCCGCCGGGCTATATAAGGCTAGGCTCCGGCAAAATGGCCGCCAATGACGCAGATTTAAAAAGACAGTGACTTTTTTTTTTTTTTTGTCAGCAACTGTCACACAGAAAACACCTCACAGCACACTGCTAAGGCCCAGAAGTGAACACCACAGCCCCCTGCAGTGACACACACACAGCCCCTGCTACACCCGGGCCCAGTGACATGAGCCCCAGAAAAAAAAAAACCCTCACAGCCGTCACCCAAAAAGGGAAGGAGGGAGAGGAATAAGGGAGAGAGGAAAGCAGGGAAAAAACCCTCAGTCGACCTCCCAAGGGAAACATTCCAGCCAGATCACTTACCTGAGTAAGAGGTCACTACTTACCCGTCCTGCGACTACCCGGCTGGAGGTATCCCAGACAGAACCAACGTCCGTGAACGGCATGGCTGTCGGCCAGACACACTGTGACAAGGCCATAGAGACCGGTCATATGTGTGCCCTAGAACCGAAGTTCCCCGGCCGCCCCTGGAGCAACGGGGCCTGTCGTGGACGTCCCAAAGCTAAGCGAAGGTCCGGCACACGCTCGAAGGCCGAACCTGGGGGGACTACAAGGGTCGAGGACCCAGCCTGTCACCCAGTCGGCTGTTGATAGAAGAATCACAGGATTCAAAAAAATGCAGGAACAAAAACAATAAAAGCGAGAAAAATCGCAAGAAAATAACTCCAGAGTCCAGGACTCCAGAGAGGGCCTGACTCTCCTGTCGTTAGGCAGAAAAAGACTGAGGCTCCTAGAGCAGGGTGTGGGTTATGCCTGGGGGAGCCACGCCCCCTGGGAGGAGCGGCACGAAGGAAAGGTTTTAACACATTAAGTGCTGTTAAATTCTGCCTAAATCTCCTGGTAGGAAGAAGCATAACCCTAATGTCAATGAAGGCTGTGTCCGTCTATGAACGGAAGAGAAAAATGTTTACCTTTACAACCCCTTTAAAACTATTTTCTAAAATTTTAGCGAATAGGCTATTGCCATATATTCCCCATCTTGTCTACACAGATCAGGCAGGTTGTATCACCTCAGAGAGGGGCCAGGGACAATACCATAAGGGCAATAGATCTGATCCACTCTGCCCAATCGGAAGCCCAACCTTTTTTGCTTTTACCAACAGATGCCGAAAAGGCCTTCGATCGGGTAGACTGGCAGTTCTTACAATCCACTCTTAGACATATAGGTCTGGGGCTACAAATGCAGACTTAGATTCAGGCATTATACAATGGCCCTACAGCCGCTGTGTTGGTGAACGAGGCCCGATCAGAGTACTTTACTTTGTCCAATGAGACTCAACAGGGTTGCCCCCTTTCCCCATTAATCTTCGTGTGAACCCTCGAACCTTTTCTGTGAAAAGTTAGATTAGACCCCTTGATCAGTGGAATACAAGTAGGGAGCATAAAATCGCAACGTTTGCAGACGATCTTTTATTTTTCCTCACTGATCCGGAGGTCTCGCTACCGCGTCTATTTCAATGCTTTGCCCAGTATAAAGATCTTTCTAATTTTTCTATAAATTATCTTAAAAGTGAGGCGATAAGTAACCTTCTCACTAAAGAGTGTATTAAAAAGCTACAAGACCTTTATCAGTTTAAATGTGTCCAGTCTTTTTTTAAATATCTGGGAGTTAAATTCACACCGGATACAGGGTCACTATATTCAATTAATTTTCATCCACTACTAGCTAAAATACGACCACATCTCCAACTTTGGCAAACTCTTACCCTTACGTGGTTCGGGAGGTGTGATGCATTTAAGATGACATTACTCCCACAGATTTTATATCTAATGCAAGCGATACCCATTATATTACCTAGGGTTGTCCCGATACCGATACTAGTAACGATATCGGGACCGATTCCGAGTATTTGCGGGAGTACTTGTACTCCCGCAAATACCCCCGATGCCAGATCCGATACTCCCCCCCCCCTGCCGACGCCGCTACGCCGCATCCCGCCGCCGCTTGGTTAATACGGGCGGGAAACATTACAGCTTTCATTTGAATAGCTGTAGTGTTTCCTGCCGCGCATAGACACTCCCCCTTGCTCGGGTGAACTGTCCAATCCCGAGCAAGGGGGAGTGTCTATACGCGGCGCAAATCACTACAGCTATTCAAATGAAAGCTGTAACGTGATTTATTTGATCACCTGCCAATGTGCCAAAATATACGTCGGTAAAACCAAACGCCCTCTTAAAGTACGCATCGGTGAACATCTAAGAGAAATGAATGAGAAATTAAAAAATCCTGAAAAACACCTTGCTAAACACTTTGCTGAACATCACAACAGAAGCTCCAAGGGGATGACAGTAAAGGGAATTTACGCCCTCAAGTTGCCAAATAGGCGAGGGGATTTTGACCGTATACTTCAACCAAAAGAGAAATGGTGGGTATACCGTCTCAAGTCCCTAGTCTCTGTCGGCTTAAACACTGAATTAAATCTACAAATTTTCTTGAACCCCTAGGGTTGCTCTCATGTGGTTTGGTCATGACATATTATATTGATTAATTTAGTCCTAATCATTCCACAGTTAATTCCCATTCATTTACTTTCTTTCTATAATTCACTGTATTCATATTGTTCACCAATATATATATTTTCATACTACTATACTTCAGAGCTTGGTTCACTAACATGCAAAACTGTAAAAATACAAAAATGCCAAAGAAGTGCATTCTCCTTTGATAATTATAATAATTAGAACTTCCCTTCTTTCTAAACCTATATGATTTATTCCTCGGTTCCAACTTCTTGTCCTGATCCCAATTCGGTATCAGGACTAAAATTATATTATATTATATATATTGATCAAACTCCATTCTCAATCACTGAATGGAAACTGCTATATATATATAAAATATATGTGTGTTCACTGTTGAATGTCAATACCCACTGCTCTCTCTGTCCTTGTGCCACTATTTTCCTTTTTAATAATGAAAATTTTCTTCTAAATGTATTAAATTATGTATATAGGACATCAATAGTATCAATAGCTATGCCCCAAGAAGAAGGAGAAAAAATAAGAACTCAATTCCATGACCGCTGCAATGTCCGTTGTTACATACACTAGCCCAGCGTCATTCCATCACGCACTGGTGATAGGAACAGCTGATGTCTGTAAATAAAAACAGCCATCAGCTGATACCAAACTACGTCCAAGAAGAAGCTACGCCATTGGGTACGGCGAAACGCGTCGACGTCACCATCCGACGCTGGTCACGTGACTCGGAGTGAGAGAGAGTCAGACATGGAGACACGGAGGAATTGTATCCGGCTTCAGCAATTATGTCCGCTACACAGACATAGAATAAATTCCAGCATACACGGAACCCTGCGAAAATGGGATACAGTCAGGGATGAGCCCTTATAAGATTCCCTTTGATCAGGCTAGCTGCAACTATGACTACAGCTTTGCGTGGAGCAAGCATCAACATAAGGTCTGTACCCCAATTCAGTGACAATCAAGCCTGAATTGGATGAGTCTGTACTATTTCAGAAATTTCACAGACGGCCGTATTGAGCATTTTTGCATTGCTTTATTTTCAACACAGCAAACCCGATCACTGTATTGCGTTGAAACCATAATTAACTTTTCACTGTACCATTGATTCCAATGAAACACAATCCCAATTTGGATCAAATGTGTTGTTTCAGTTAGGGTACAGTTGGTCTAACGTGTGAACGTTGTACTGTCATGTACTAACTTCTTTCCAGTAAAACGGTCACGCTTGCATACTACCATAGTCTCTACAGCTACCATCACGCAATATTTAGCAGCCCTGCAACACAGTCATTAGTCAAGTCCATACACCGGGGCTTCTGGGAAAACCATTTGGACCCATTACAGGATATAAGTGTCTTAATCCTCAATATTTTGTCCACCCAAAAAATCTTGAGGGACTGAACTTTGCAGAGTTCCACCCACCAATATCAGGGGCTAATTGTCCTAATTAATGGATGAAAGGAACATCAGACAAAATCAATAATCAACTGATTATTTCCACTCAATACCATTACCCTTCCCCTCGTATCACGGCCAATTACTGCTGCAGCTGTACTCCCTCATTCATTCTACTCTCTCTCTCTCTCCCCCACACCCCCAGGGCTCAGCCACTAGTAAATGCACTTATTGGATTAGTCTGGAGGCCTGACAATTTGATATATCTCTGATATCTTTCCACACTATTATATTTCCCGTCCAGAACCTAAATATAATACCTTACCAGTATAGTGCTGATAACTAATGTCTGACCCCTGCATGTCCGGACAGCGTTGTGATTTCAGGTTGTCTTTTGTATGTCCCGTACGTTGTATGTGTTCATGGTGATACCCATCATCTTATATCATGTTTTAGTAGACTGTATTGTGTGTTTTTTTGTATTTACCTTTTTGAAGACTATTTAAAATTAAAATACTTTTGATAATTCAATCATGAGTTTATATTCAACAGGTACAAGATCATTATTGTGTGACCTATAGTAGCCCCTATTTTCCATGACCTCCCCTGAGGTCATTTTCTGCTCACCTTATCCTTCTTTCCTTTATAACTTTAAATTTTGATATATGCCAATTGGTTACGGCCACACACTCATCATTGATGCAGGATCTTACATACACTTTTACCAAACAATGGTTAAAACTTGCGCACTTTTCCCCTACCCCCCCCCCCAATCTTCGTATGGGGGTCATGCCTGCATATGGGGGGGGACATGCCTGCATATATGGGGGGGACATGCCTGCATATATGGGGGGGACATGCCTGCATATATGGGGGGGACATGGCTGCATATATGGGGGGGACATGGCTGCATATATGGGGGGGACATGGCTGCATATATGGGGGGGACATGGCTGCATATATGGGGGGGACATGGCTGCATATATGGGGGGGACATGGCTGCATATATGGGGGGGACATGGCTGCATATGGGGGGGGACATGGCTGCATATGGGGGGGGGCATGGCTGCATATGGGGGGGGGGCATGGCTGCATATGGGGGGGGGCATGGCTGCATATGGGGGGGGGGCATGGCTGCATATGGGGGGGGGGGGCATGGCTGCATCTGTGGGGGACATGGCTGCATTTGGGGACACATTTAAAAAAAAGTATCGGTATTCGGTACTCTACATTTGTCTAGAGTGGTGTCATGGTGTATTTCCTCGCAGACCAAACCCTGGGTACAAGTAAAACAACAAGCTTCACCGATTGCTTTGTAAGGGCTTCCTTGGGTCGCACATAAATACTATCTGGGTTTAAAGAAGCATCCTACAATTGGGGTTACTATTGCAGTTTTTACCCAAACATTCTTAATAAAGGGCCTCTCTCCCAATCCATCCCCTTTAACACCAGTGATCCAGAATTCAGATTTCACGCCAGTGCTCGACAACAAACAGCTTCGGGGTATGGAAGGACAGGGCATAACTAGATATATGCACTTCAATACCCTGCAGGGATGGAAGTCTACGCAAGAACTATCTATCCTCTCACTGCCCCCTTTGGGCTCCTGGTCAGGATTTCAACTGGCACATTATTTACGGTCTTTACCAGATGTGGAAGTGTATGTTAGGCTATTGACACCCTTCGGCTCTGACCACATGCAGAGGCAGATTAACCAGTTACTCGCCAAGCAAGACGACATGGAGAATCGCCTGAGGAGGTGCAATCTCCACTTCATTGGTCTCCCGGAGGGGGCAGAAGGTAGGGACCCGTCATCGTTCCTGGAACAACTCCTAGTAACCACATATGGCCGGGAGGCCTTCTCCCCCATGCTGGTGGTGGAGAGGGCTCATAGGAAGCCTGCTGAAATTTCTCCTCAGGAGGCTTCCCCCGCACCTTCATTGCAAAACTTTTAAACTATAAAGACCGGGATGCTGCACAGGCTGGCGAGAGAGAGAGACGGGTAACATCCCAGTAGGAAACATCAAAGTGGCAATATTTCCTGACTTCTCGGCCGAGATACAGAAACGCCGGCAGAGCTTCATGGAAGCTAAACGCAGGCTGCGCAGCCGTCACCTGAACTATTCTATGCTTTTCCCTGCATGTCTGAGAGTGGAGCATGATGGCCGTGTATTGTTCTTTGAGAATCCTGGAGAGGTCATCTCCTGGCTGGAGCACAAGCCTGCACGTGGCAGAGATGACTGACCTCACACCAGGTGAGCCATATGGCGAGATGTTTTTGTCTCTTGTTTTCACCGCTACTTGGCCTGACTTAAAGGGGTTGTAAAGGTAAAAGTGTTTTCATCTTAATGCATTAAGGTGAAAAATACCTCAAAGTGGATGTCTGATGGAAAAAACTAAACAGAGGAACACTAAATGGGGTTTTATTAGTGCCTACCATGCGATTTAAAAAAAAAAAATATTGGGCACTATTAAGCACAGACAAATTATTAACTAAGGCTCTCCCTGATAACCCTGTATTTATCTACAGAAAAGGACAATCCTTTGGAGACAAAGTGGTTAAAAAAATATTAACTCCACCAATAAGACTAACCATGTCCAGGGACAGCCCAGGTTTCCATGCCTGTCTTAAATGCATATCCTGCCGACAAGTGCATACGAGATTAAGAGGATTAACTGAGTTTCAATCAACGGCTAATCTCAGAACTTTTATAGCCAAATACTTTATCTCATGTATGTCTACTTATGTAGTATATGCACTTCAGTGTACATAGGTCGCACTAAACGCACTTTAGGTAAAAGTATCAGAGCACATTAACAACATTAAAGGATCACTAAAGGAAAAAAACATTTTTGCAGGGTATAGAGACATAATAGTTAACTGATTCCTTTTAAAAACGATTAAAAATCAATCATATAATGTGCCTCCTAGATGCAAAAACTAAACTGAAACTAGTTTAGTCTTTGCATGTTATTTTATGCCTCTGTGCTGGACAGTGCAATAGAGAGTCATGGCTAGGAAAACGAAACTAAAGTCTCCCATGACTTTTTTCATAAGGAGCCAGACAACCAGGAAGTGTCCACAACAGAGCAGTATTACAGCAACATCAGAGCAAAAACGAGCAATGAGGACATGAAACTAGGACTGCAGTAAGGTAAAGGAAGCTATTTAGCTAAAAAAAAAAATTCCTTTAGTGACCCTTTAAGATTGGTTACAAGGAGCATAGCGTTTCCATGCATTTTAAAATGAAGCATAAATGTGACTCCTCAGGATTAAAATTCTGGGGAATTGAAAAATTGCACCCTGATTGGAGAGGGAGCAATAGGGTAAGGGAACTATCTAAATGCAAAACAAAATGGATATATTTGACATATACTCTCAGCCCAAAAGGAATGAACGTGGAGCTAGACTTAAATTGCTTTATCAGTGACTTAATTCTAGTATAACATTTTATAATTGTAATTTTAAAGGGTTTTATCACATTTGCGATTTTTATGCGATTTTTTATGCAATTGTTTTACGCCAATGGCAGAATAGGTGTCACTAACAGGATAATGGACTGACCACTAGGGCAGCTGTAGCTCAGAACCAGACACTGATGAAATGGAAGTTTTACTTTTGCCAGCACCTAGCCAGAAGAAATTCCTGTGCTGCAGTCATCCCCAATTCAAGAGGCTCCACCCTTTGAGTCTCTGTCAGAAGACATGAAAGAGTCAGCATGTTTCACTGATGATTCAGCCATAGTCATCTCGTCTGGGCGTAAATGGACAGCAACAGCCTACCACCAGAGTACAGACACGGTCCTGTAGGAGAACAGAATTGGAGGATCCAGTCAGTATGCGGAGTTGAAAGCTGATCTTTCTTTACGTGTCACTATCTACACTGACAGCTGGGCTGTCTTTAGAGGACTGACAACATGGATGCCCACGTGGAAGTTCAATGAATAGATGATTCATATAAATGTGGTGTGGGGAGGCAAGGAAGTCTGGGAATACAACTGGAAGGAAGCTCACTCCCACATCACATTGCAGAAATCCGTCCAGGCACCGCGTCATCCCGACAATGGGAGTCTGGATCTGCCAGGTGCCTGGACTGATACCAGTCTCAGCGAGCTGCTAAGAGCCTGAGATGGCCGCTCCCCAGCCCTCCACAGCTCAGCGCTCCAGTGAGTTGAAGGAACAGAGCAGAGAGCTGCTGATTGATAGTCAGCAGCCCTCTGCTCAAGGAGATTTTTTATTTTTTTTTAAAAGCCTATGGCGTGTGAACACACACAAAAACTCCACCCGGTGCAGAAAAAATGTGCACACACATAAAGAGTGTTCACAAAAACGTGCAGACGGGTGCAACGTCAAGTGGTCCTCCTGTGAAGAGGGACCCAAACCCTGATCCCCCGGGGCATTAGGCTCCAGACGGGGCCTGAGGTACTGTGGTCCGAGCAACCGAACCCGACATGGACCCAACTTCCTCGGAGGGACTGCCGAAACAGAACCCTCTTAGTACTAGGTGGGGCTCCCCCGAAGGGAGACCCCATGAGAGCAAGTGAACTAAGCCAGAGGGCCATGTCCACCTACTCCCAAGACGTTCAGGGCTGGCCCGAGGACCGGAACCCTAATAATCTCACAGTGAACAAAACGTGCACAAACAAAAATAAGACAAAAACGTGACAAACATAGGCTTAAATTAAATAAAGTGGGGGAAAGGGATAGTGAAGAGGAGAGTGAAAGAAGTGGTCATTGTGTTCAACAATGACCAGGTCCTCCGGCAGGAATAAAAAATTCCTCCTGTCCTAGCCAAAACGCCCGGCCCAGGAGGCAGGTGCTAAAAAAAGCGTGTATCTGGTGAAGTGACTGTGGTATCTTAAATCAATGTGTCCCTCACACACAGTGATCTTCAGATACCCCTGGACTGCCACTCCAGGGGCACATGCACCATAGGCTTTTCCTTCCAATCTACCCCCCCGACCAGCCAGTGCAGCCCTCCACCCCTGCCAGCTAGAGAGCCCTTCAAGGTTTTCTTGGGGAGAACTGCCGCTCCAGTTAGCAGCCTCCGCCAATACTAGCCCCTCCAGACCCTCCGTCAACCCGGTGGATTTGCATGGCCTTACCCCGTGTCTACTTTCAGGGCAGTACCAGCTCCTCCTACCGGATCGCTGACAGAGATAGCACTTACACCAGCCAGCCAGAAGGACAGACTAGAACTCAGCAAAAAGACCAAGACCAAGCGCAGCACCCATCCTCACCAGGAGCACCCTTCCAGATGGCTCAGACTCAACCATGGGCCGGCCCCCAGTAACTGTCGGGCAGCACAGCGTAGTCCCTGCTGAAACCATCCTTCCAGGTGCAATGACGTCATTGGATTGCATCCACCCTCCCCATGTAGGAGGTGCTTCAGCGCTCCGCTGACAACTGATAAGGAGAGATACCACACCCGGTCCTAGCCAAAAGGCCGAGAAGCGTCAGGGAAGACACCACGATCAGCACGGCCAGAGTGCAATGGCCGAGCCTCGCCCTGGGAGAACCACCTTCATGATCATGGTGTCTCCCCTGCCAGGTAAGATGTAAGATCCGAGCCATCAGCGATGTTCGATCTTTCGGGTCTCAGTGTAGAGGCACCGGGGGACCGATGCTGCATCCACCTAGGTAAGTAAGATGAAGGAAAAAAATTAGATAGAGAGAGAAAAAGAAGAGAGAGAGAGAGAGAGAGAGAGAGAGAGAGAGAGAAAGAGAGAGAATCATTTTGCCCCTGTAGAAATTATTAGTAAGACCTCATCTGGGATATGTAGTTCAGTTTTGGGCATCAGTTCTCAAAAAAGATTGTCAGATGCACACCGTTGGGGTCAGGAGTGCACCGCTAAGGTAGTGGACCCTACGGCAGGTGCACAGGAGCACCAACACAGATCCCACAGGGAGCTAGAGCCTAAGATTTCTCAGGATGCAGAGTCTAAGAGCCAGCAGGTGTTCACCAGAGCCTCTAGTGGTGAAGGTGGACTATGTTGCAACTGGCTCCAGGTGGTGGCCCCCAGAGTCTCCCAGCTCACAGTAGGCTACAGGAGGATAGAGAGGACGCAAAAGCCCAGGATAACAAGAGATTGTAAGGGGATAAGTCAAAGGTCGGGGCGACTAGCAGACAAGGATAAACATAGAACACGCCAAAGGTCAGGGTCACAAGCAAGCCGGGAAAGCCGCGAACAAGCCAAGATCGGTAACTGGAATCAGACGTAGAAGACACACACGAAATCTAACAATGTTGATCAGCACGGCTGGCTTGCAGTGCACAGGTTAATATAGAGTTCCCTGATAGGGCCTGGGGTGGAGCCATGCTTAGAGGAGAGATTACTTAAGCAGCCAGGTAAGAGTGGCTGGCCTCTCCATCAGCACATGGAGAGAGAGAGAGGTAAGCTGACAGACAAACAATACTGCATAACCATGACAAAGATATCAGGGAACTGGAGAAAGTGCAGAGAAGGGCAACCAAATTGATAAGAAGCATGGAGGAGCTCAGCTATGAGGAAAGATTAGAGGAACTGAATTTATTCTCATTTAAACACTATGCTCACCTTTATAAAAGTGATCAAGGAATATAGGGCTAGATTCAGATAGGTTAGCGGATCTTTAGATCCGCGTAACCTATCTGATTTACGTTACGCCGGTGCAAGTTTTTGAGGCAAGTGCTTTATTCAGAAAGCACTTGCCTCAAAAGTTGCGGCGGCGTATCGTAAATCCCCCGGCGGCTAGGGGAGTGTAATATATAAATCAGGCGCGTCCCCGCACCGAATGAACGGCGCATGCGCCGTCCGCTAAATTTCCCAGCGTGCATTGCTCCAAATGACGTCACTAGGACGTCAATGGTTTCGCCGTGAACGTAAATTACGTCCATCCGTATTCGCGAACGACTTACGCAAACGACGTAAAAAATTCAAAATTCGACCCAGGAACGACGGCCATACTTAACATAGGATACGCCGCACATACCCCTCATATAGCAGGGGTAACTTTCCGCTGGAAAAAGTCGAACGCAAACGACGTAAAAAAAAAGCGCCGGGCGGTCGTTCGTTTCTGAATCGGCGCAACTCCTCATTTTCATATTCCTCGCGTATACAAACGGAAGCGCCACCTAGCGGCCAGCGTGAGAATGCAGCCTAAGATCCGACGGTGTAAGTCACTTACACCTGTCGGATCTTAAGGAGATCTATGCGGAACCTGATTCTATGAATCAGCCGCATAGATCCGACCGACGGAACTCAGAGATATGACGTCGTATCAGGAGATACGCCGTTGTATCTCTACCTGAATATGGCCCATAGTCTAGTGTAGTATCACCTATAGCAGTCTCAGTTCCTATAAGCCAAGCAAGCTTGGTCTATTGGTGCATGGCTACCCCCAGGAATGCCAATATTCACTGGCCAGGAAGTATAGACTAAATTAAGGAAGAACAAAAGATTTTCTGTGGTTCCAGGAGTGCAGCTGTCCACAGAGGGTTGCTGGTATGGTGTTTCGCAGGAGCATAGTCTGACGGACATGCAAGTGGGTCAGTTCAGGCGTGGACAAAGACATGGTCAGAAAACAGGCAAAGAATCAGTCCAGGAAACAGGTAGAAACATGGTCAATAAAGAGGCCAGGGTTAGTACAGACCACAATCAGGGAGACCAACTGTGACTGGCTGCACTTTTAGGGTTCGTTCACACATGGGGTTGGGTGATAATAAAACCTTGTGGATACGTTTTACCACCCCTCAGAGGCAGCATCTCCGGGTGTACACATGCCATGGCTGTGATGCTTTGCCTTACAGCTGAACCAGAAAATATACCCCCCTGTACGCCCGCTGATCGTGACCCATTAAAGTGAATAGGGATGCTTCTGCATGGTCTAAGGGGTTAAAGCAGCTGGTGAGGGGGCAATATAAAGCTTCTTTATTTGCTTGTTATGACTGGTGTGGCAGTGATCAGGGACACTGTAACAGGTATGGATGTAATCAGGGACACTGGGACTGGTGTGGCAGTGATCAAGAACACTGTACCTGGTGTGGTAGTGATCAGGGACACTGGGACTGGTGTGGCAGTGATTTTGGACAATATGACTGGTGTGGCAGTGATTTTGGACAATATGACTGGTGTGGCAGTGATTTTGGACAATATGACTGGTGTGGCTGTAATCAGGGACACTGGAATTGCTGTGGCAGCAATCAGGGGAACACATTTTTATTATTTTTTTACATATTGTCAACATGGTCATGCTGTACTCCTGGGGGGGTTTGTACACTTTGATTGCTTATTACAGCGATCGGAAATCCGAAATGTCTGATCACTTTAGAGCGCACGAGTGGCAGATGCACACTTGTGCAAACATTTACCTGCATCGCTGCTTCGTTTATATACACTGGCTGGATGGGAAGGAAGCGGCTAATATCCAGCATGATGAAAAGACGATCCGCACTCCGGTCGTTGCTCTTAAAGCGGTTGTAAACCGCATAAACTTTTTTTTTTTCCCCCCAAACCTGCAATGCAAAAGGCATAATAGGCTAGTATGCATCGCATACTAGCCTATTATGAAATACTTACCTCGGAACGAGGTGTGTACCACTTACCTGGTCCACGCCGAGCAGGATGTCATCTTGCTCCGGCGTGTCTTCCGGGTATCGCCGCTCCAGCGCTGTGATTGGCTGGAGCGGCGATGACGTCACTCCCGCGCGTGCGCGCGGGAGATTTAAAATCGTCAGGGTCCGGCGATGCCGGTCCTTCAGCCGTGGAGTCCCCCCTGCGCATGCGCCGCCCGCATTGCGGGGGTAATATCTCCTAAACCGTGCAGGTTTAGGAGATATTATCCTTACCTACAGGTAAGCCATGTTGTAGGCTTACCTGTAGGTAAAAGTCCAAATAGTGGGTTTACAACCACTTTAAACAATTGACACATTTATTGACAAGCCACAGTAGACAAACGCAAATAGGAAAGGTTAATATCCAGCATGAATCTACCAGTAGCAATCAATTGTAAGTCTTCCAATTCAAGCAAAAAATACAACAGAGAGGAAGGAGACATCCGTTCTCCTGAAGACATTAAGGAAAAATGGGCAGGCGTGAGGTGGGGAAGGTGTTTTCCTCAAAGGGACAGGCCTTCAGTTTTCCATGTGCCTAGTGACTGTTTCTCCTGTAGGCAGCAGTATACCCCTACGTTGTTTAATTATCATCAAACTGTTTCTCAATGAATGAGAAAGAAATGCAAGTGAAGATGTTTTATTTATATTTGGCCATTAGATTAAAAATGTTGGGATGGGAGCATAAATTTTACCAAATCTAGATGAGCGTGAATAGATTGCCGCCACTTTCTAACATACCACTAGGTTTTGCCCCAAGGGGTCATAGATGGTAAATGCTGAGAAATAATAACTTCTGTGTGATTTAGTTGGGTTTTTTCTGCAAATTAGTACCTGATGTTGTGCTTAACCACTTCAGCCCCGGAAGGATTTACCCCCTTCCTGATCAGAGCACTTATTGCGATACGCCACTGTGTTGCACATAAACAAAATTGACCCCTTTTTCCCCCCACAAATAGAGCTTTCTTTTGGTGGTATTTGGTCACCTCTGCGGTTTTTATTTTTTTGCGCTTTAAAAAAAAAAAAAAAAAAAAGGCAACAATTTTGAAAAAAAAGCAATATTTTTAACTTTTTGCTAGAATAAATATCCCCAAAAAACATATAAAAATTTTTTTTCTCAGTTTAAGCCGATATATGTATTATACATATTTTTGGTAAAAAAAAAAAAAGGGTTAGGGGTAGGGTTATTGAGGGTAAGGGTTAGAGTTAGGGCTAAAGAAAATAAGCATATATTGATTGGATTGCACAAAAGTTACAGCGTCTACAAAATAGGGGATAGATTTATGGCATTTTTATTTATTTTTTTATAAGTAATGGCGGCGATCTGCGATTTTTATCGTGACTGCAACATTATGGCAGATACGTCGGACACTAGTTTGTGACCATTGTCATTTATACAGCGATCAGTGCTATAAAAATGCACTGATTACTATGTAAATGACACTGGCAGGGAAGGGGTTAAACACTAGGGGACGATCAAGGGGTTAAATGTGTCCTAGAGAGTGATTCTAACTGTAGGGGGGGGTGTTCTCTCACTAGAACATGACAGATCACTGCTCCCGATGACGGGGACCAATAGCTCCTTGTCATGTTGCTAGGCAGAACAGGGAAAATAGGATTTTTTTATATATATATAATTTAATAGTTTTCCAGTGCAATAGCAAATACAACCAAAATCAATAAAACAAAAAAACAGTTTATAAAGTTCATAAATAAACAATATATAACAATCAGGACTGTAAGAATTTACAACAGATTAAAAAAAAAAAGTTAAAAAATTACAATCTAAAATGTGTCAACCCAAACACGTGCCAAAGCCTTGACAGGTAACGGACATCCATTATGAAGAATGAGGACCATTTAATCATTGTAGAGCGAGAGACTTCTTGCCCTTGGGTGGTATCATGTATGCTTGGCTCCCGAATAGCTGGAAGGTGATAGATAATTGGCACAGCCCTAACACTAATCCTAGAAATATCATTTAGTAAACGTCTCTTTTGTTCTTCACACACACGTCTCGGGATTTGTCACCACCTCGCCGTTCTGTTTATCGTCCTCTTTCAAGAACTGTTCCGCTTCGGCCGCCTGTGGCTTCTCGCCTTCGCCCTCGGGCGCCGCCTTGTCTTCAAGTTTACGGAGCTCTCCGATTTCTGCGACCTCTTCTTTGCAATGCGGCTCTTCAGGTTTTTTCTTGATGCAGAAGACACAGCTCCTTAAATCTTGACAAGTGGGTTATGTTCCCTGTTTACAGGAGAGGACTAGGCAGAAACATGTTAAATAGTTAAATACATGTTACATTAACAGAGTTGAACAGCCCCGCCCAGGGGGCGGTCCCTCCAGACATAACCCTCCTCACTGCAGCTTGCAGCCTCAG
The DNA here is from genome assembly GCF_905171775.1 of Rana temporaria. Classification (NCBI taxonomy): domain Eukaryota; kingdom Metazoa; phylum Chordata; class Amphibia; order Anura; family Ranidae; genus Rana; species Rana temporaria. The sequence continues at coordinate 258,314,008 of NC_053490.1, forward strand.
TTCGTAACAAGCAGTACAAACCTAAAAAGGAGGGGTGGGAGCTGTGTCCGTCCATGGACTTCAGAGAAAAGGATTTTACGGTGAGTACAAAAAATCCTATTTTCTCTTATCGTCCATGGACGGACACAGCTCCTTAAATCTTGACAAGTGGGACGTCCCCAAGCAGTGTCAAAAAACGAGGGGTGGGAAATATATCAGTAAAAACAATTTTAACTTCACCCCAAAACAAGCAGAGCTCCTCAACGGAGGAGGTGCAACTTTAAACAGCCGCCGGCAAAAACTAGCGGCTGAAAAAAACATCATAAGATGCACTCACAGCAACCATGTAAATTCTGGAAAAAGCGTGAACGGACGAGCAAATCGCCGCCTCGCACACCTGTGAGACCGACGCATGATGTCGGGAAAAAAAAAAAAAACCCAGGAAGCACCAATTGCCCTGGTCGAAAGTGCCGTGACCGGAAAGGGGGGCCCGCCCTTAGGAGCATAGGCCTGTATGACGGCCTGCCCGATCCACCGAGAAATGGTGGTCGACGAGACCGCCAGGCCCTTTTGTGGACCAGACACCGACACAAAAGAGAGTCAGAAGCTCCGAAATGGAGCCGTAGTAGGCTGGTATACCCGCAAAGCGCGTACCACGCCTAAAGTATGAAAGGCCGAAACCTCCTTCGGAAGAAGGGAAGGTCGCGGGCGCACCATCACCTAATCCTTATGGGGGATCAAGCATGGCGGCTTGCAAGACAAGACCGCCAACTCAGAAACCCCTCTAACAGAGGTAAAGGCCACTAAAGGGGCCACCTTCTGAGATAGTGTCAAGAGAAAATCTCTCTGATGTTTCCAAAAGGAAGGTTCCTGAAGAACCGAGAGCACCAGAGTCAAAACTCATGGGGGAAGAGATGGGCCAAGAGGGGAAAGTATATGACAAACCCCTTGCACACAAAAAAAGGGGACCCACCAGGGAACGGGCCGCAAAAAGGCCACTAAAAGAACACAGCCAAGGCTGAAATCTGCCCCCAAACGGTGCTTTAAGCAATTTTTAGATCCAATCCAAGCTTTAAAAACAGCAGGACCCTGGACATTGAAAGTACGCCCGTGGACGTCACTCCATCCCTTCGCACCAAGAGAGGTGCGACGGTAGATCCTCCGGAAGAAGACTACGGTGCCCTGTTGAGATGACCGAGTCAGACAGACCCTGGTCACCTAAAGTCTGGCTTCCAATAACCATGTTAAGCAAGTCAGTGACTGTACAACAGGAGGAAGTATGGGACCTTGAGACAGGAACCTCCTGCCCTGGCAATCGCCAGGGTGCCTCCGCTACCAGGCGCCCGATATCAGCGTACCAAGGACGCCGAGAGTAATCTGGAGCGATTAGAATCATCGGGATCTCCTCAGCATCCACTCTGTGGAGCGGCCGAGGAAGCAACTACCATGGAGGAATGGCAAAAAAATCACCGATACAGACCCCACAGGGCCACCAGCGCGACTGACGCGTCTGTACAAGATCACTAGACCTGGCCACTAACTGACACCCTTGCGGCGGAGACAAGCTGCCAGGAGATCCATGCCATGTGAGGCTCACCTCCTGCAAGGGAGCCGAAACACCCCAAGCACAAAGACCAGTCGCCCTGGTCCAGCATCTGGCGACTCCAGTAGTCTGCCTGCCGGCATACCTGATGGTAGACTGAAGCCACGGCCGTGGCGTTGTCCGGCTGAAACCAGATTGGTCGACCACAAGGAGAAGCATAGCCTGATCGCCTAAAATAGTAGGACAATGAACAGTAGACAGCACCTGGTATTCCCAGGCGGTCTTCCACCAGGCACTAGCCAGGCCCGACCCTGGGTAGCTACCGAGACCAGACACATTCAAGGAGGTGTGGTCATAGGTCCACGCAAGTCCAGCGACTCAGGGCCGACTGGACCCCCCAGTTTTGTGAACCTCCAGGTTCACAACCCGTGAGCTGGCATTCGTCGTAAACACCGACCACTGGAAGGAAGGAACAACTTCCCGGACCGAAGAGTCGGGAATCTCTGTCACCAACTCAGAGAGACTCTGACTAGGTGGCGCACAGGAATCTAATGATTTCAGAGACAAGAGATTTTTACCACCTGGACAGTAGTTCCACTGGAAAACCAGGGTGTGGAACTGGGAATACTGTACCACCTTGAAGTAGGCTACCCACAGACCATGAACCAGCAGGCGCCCGGAGAGAAGACCGATTGCGTGATGCCAATACCTTCTCCGCAGACTGAAGAGTCTGCAATTTCTCCAGGGGAAGAAGGACCTTTGCCACTGAGGAGTCTGGATCAACACTAGATACTCCAACGCTGAGTCGGAACCTAGCATGCCCATAATTTGAACCCTGGGTCGCACACATGTAGGGCAGGCTTGCTGCCACTGAGCTACACTTTCTGGCCTAAACGTTTAACATCCACCCGAATCTTCGGAGGGTCTGAATGGGAATAACCTATCCACTAGGTCGGAGACAGAAGCTGCTCTCAGAAGAAAGTCGTCAAAGTAGCCAATGAGGCAAAGCCTCGCTGTCCCAACAAAATTCAAATAAGTGCGAGCTCCTAGCTGAAAACCCATGGTGCTGACGCCAGATCAAAAGGGAGGGCCACAGGCTGACAGAGACCCTTCTCTCATCATGAAGCACAGAAAAAAACACTGTGACATGTGCAAAACGGGACATGCATGTATGCGTCCCTGATGTCCGAGGACGTCAGGACATCCCCCGGATGAAGCGCAGCTACCACCGAACAAATGGATTCCATGCGGAACTACCCGACGTTCACAAAGGTATTTAGGGCCTGAGGCCCATAGAAAACCCCAAAACTCTCGTCCTGCAGGAAAGGTAAAATTACCTTGCAGCTTAGCAAATCCCACACTGCCCAAGGCAGACCGACGTGCCGGGAGGGGAAGACACAAGGACAGAACTTTGTTCTGTGGATAGGAGGAAACCCTATCTAGTACTCCGAAGAGACCACCTCGCAGACCCACTAGTCGGAGAGCAGGGAGGTTTCACTGAATTGTGAACCTGCAAGCCGCCCCTCCCACCTAGAGACAGGGAGGGAAGGCTATATACATTGGCAGGATTTGGGTGCCGGCGTGATCGGCTTATGCACCCAGGGACAGATTAGTCCCCCAGCTGGGCCTTTGACGGCCTGGGAGGGTTGCCCCTAAATAATACACACACACATAGTGTGTATGTATATTATGTAGGTGTATGCACACATGTCTTTGGAGGAAACCGGAGTACCCGGAGGAAACCCACACAGACACAGGGAGCGACAATGCAAGCTCCAGGCAGATTGGCGTCAGTGTGCAGATTTGAACCAATGACTCTTTTGCTGCCAAGTAATGGAGTTAAGCACTACACCACCGTGTGCATAAAACCATTCTGAAACAGACGCCCTGGATAACAAGGGCGCAGCATTCAATGAAGCATCACAGACCTATATGAGGCCCTGGACCAGCTGGTCCGCTAGGCTAATAACCTCAGGAGAGAGTCGGTGCTCCTCCACTGTCTGGTGCAAAATGCTCACTCTGTGAGTTGTATACAGCACTAGGGGTCAGGACTACTCCAAGATGGCCGCCGAGCGTTCAGAACGCGGCCACAGGAAAAAGGCCAGCACAATGTAAGCTGCGCCATAGCGTGGCTACGACAAAATGGGCGCCAATGGGAGTTTTCAATGTAATTGAAAAATCTCCCAAAAAATAGCGCCAGCGACCACTGAGACCCCAGTGTAGTGGCCACAATAGGCCGCAAGCCAGACCCCAGCATGGTAAACATGGAACGGGTCAGTACTTCGGATCTTCTATCAGTCAGATCCATACAAGTAGGGGTTCCCGCCCGGCGGTGAGGGACTACAAAAGCCCTCAGTGGCTTTTCTCATTCCGCATCTCAGAAATTATCAAAGAAGGGCACAGAAGGAAAAAACCTACACAGCGGTCTGATTTGTGTGATCCAAAAAAGACCGAGCCCTCAGCGGAAACCCAGCTGCACTATGCAGCTTAGGAGAGTCCCTTGCAGCAGTAAAAAGCGCACCCATAAATGCCTTATTCTGCCTTTTTTTTTTTTTTTTTTAACTAGGTACCTAGTCCATGGCTCCATAACAGAGCATTCCCCAGGGGATAACGGGGGAAGGGGGCACTCTTTTACCGCCCGCCCGCAGTCCACCCCCACCCTGGCACAAACTGTGTCCAGGACTAACAATAAAAACTCTGTGGGAATCACAGGTGCTAACACCTGCTGCCACCACCAGCATGTGGGGAAGGACCCAGATACTGACTCCAATATTTACATATAGTGTGTATTATAATATGCACACCTGTCCATACAAATAGACAAAAGCTCCTAGAGCCCTATTCAGGGCCTCTCACCCACTTGCTGCGCTGACCAGGGGTAACCAGGGGACTCCCTCAGGAGGAGACTGCCCAGCGCTGCCTGTGAGGAAAAGAACCGTGAGGTAACTTTTGCAGGGACCTGTGTTTAAACAGGAAAAGCCTCATAGGGCTGTTTTATTTAAGGACAAGTCACAGATACAGCATAAAAAGCAAAACCATTACAGGTGTCACCAATCAGTCAGCGTCTGCTGAAGTATAATCATAAACATCTGTGCTCATCACAGGGCTTTTTACCTCACAGGAAAGCCCAATACAAAAAAGGAAAACACAGGCCAGATAACACAGTCCCCTCAGGAAGGCCCCCTCCCCCCTGACAGCAGCAATGTTAGCAATGCAGCAAGGGAAAGGAGCAGGGAAGTAAGGGGAAGGGACCCCCGAACCCCAGGAATGCCCAGCTGTACCAACCCACCGAAGCAGGAGGGACTGTACTTACCCGTCCGAGCGAGGACTCGCTGACGCATTCCTGACAGACCTACAACCGCAATGGAGGTAGCTGTCGGCCCGGTCCACTGTGATTGAGACAACACCACAGCCCAGTCATATGTGGACCTCGGAGCAAAGCTCACCGGCCACCTCAGGAGTCATGAGGTATGGCGTGGCAGACCAAGCCTCTTTGCAAAGGTGTGCCCACGCTTGCTGGTCGGACTGAGTAGACTACAAGGATCTATAATATCCAGCCTGTCTCTCAGCCAACAGTTGAAAGAAGATTCTTCAAGAAAAAGTAAAGTAAAATAAAATAAAATTTCTCCTCAGGGCGCTGGGCCCAAAGGGAGCCATACGTCCTTCTCCTTTGCTAGGCAGAACGAAACTGAGGCTGCAAGCTGCAGTGAGGAGGGTTATGTCTGGAGGGACCGCCCCCTGGGCGGGGCTGTTCAACTCTGTTAATGTAACATGTATTTAACTATTTAACATGTTTCTGCCTAGTCCTCTCCTGTAAACAGGGAACATAACCCACTTGTCAAGATTTAAGGAGCTGTGTCCGTCCATGGACGATAAGAGAAATGCCTTGTTTACATAGGCATCTCCTCGTTCTGCCACTGACACGATCGCGGGCCCCCGGCGCACGTGCCCACTATGCCGCAATTTAAAAGGGACGTACAGGTATGCCCATTTGCCCAGCCGTGCCATTGTGCCAACGTAAATCTGCGTGCGCTGGTGGGCAAGGGGTTAAAGGAGAAGTACAGCCAAAGCTCATTTGGCTGTACTTCTCCTGTGGATCACAGGAGTGCAGTTCGTTCTGTGTCACAGAGCCAGTAATGGCTGGGGAAAGACCATGACTATATCAGAAAGCTGCTCCCGCCCTCTCCACAGCCCAGTATTCCAGTGACCCTGGGAGGGGGGGCAGATCAGAGCGGTGACTGACAGTGTTTGATCGTTCAGTTCTCACCCCTAGAGATGGCGGGGGACAGATGCAGCATAGTATCCATGTTGCATCCACTTATGTAAGTATCATTTAAAAAAACGCACGTTTAACTCTACTGAAAGGAGCAGTAAAAGCAGGCAAAATGCTTACCTTTCTTAAGCATTTGTTTAGCTTTGACATAGTTCCCACTTTTTACATATTCATGAAGCCGTTTTTCACAGGAGTCAAATTTTATTGATCCAAGCTGGACAGGGTAAGGTGGTAGAACAATATTTGAACGTGACATTGTATTTCTGGGGAAAGAAAAAATACAGGCATTCGATTACATTAGTAACACAGTTGTCAATGTTTGTGAACATGTTATATATATATATATATATATATATATATATATATATATATATATATATATATATATATATATATATATATATATATATATATATATATATATACACACACACACATACATATACATATATATATATATATATATATATATATATATATATATATATACACACACACATACACATACACACATACACACACGATATATATATTAGCTTACATGCAAACAATGTTTCTTCCCTATATACTAGCATACCCATAACATTTTTATAATTTTAAAGTATTTGCTAGAGGTGAAATGTGATCAGGCCAGCTCACAGGTAAGAACCTCAGCTGATGAGATACTGACCAGACATCATCAATTGTAAGACTGGGTTCATACTATTGCGAATTGGATATGAGTTCCCCTGCATCCAATTCGCATAGCAGGAGATTGTGACCTGGCTCTCTATGAAGTCAGTTCACACATCTCGGCAGCGGCTTCGGTACAAATTGCACAGAAGCCCTGTACGTCTTTTGGTGCATTTCAGGTCCGAATTCAGCCCAAAATTTGGGCTGAAATTGGACCTGAAATGGTGAATGGAGACGCAATGAACTCCTGCTGTGAGCCGCTGCGTTTATTAAGTGTGAACCCAGCCTCACGTCTCAAACTAAAAGCATGAGCTCACAGGCTGAATCTGTCTGTAAGCTGAGGCATGAAGTGCATGTGAAATAAACATTTTTTTTTGGATAGAATAGTGAGATGTTAGAACCCTTGATGGGTCTTGATTGGTGCCTGCATCCATGCTGGGGAGAGTCAACCTCACTGCTGGCCCTGTTAAAGCGGGAGTTCACCCATGTATTAAAAAAAAAAAATTCTCCCCTTAGATTCCTGCTTGTTCGGTCTAGGGGAATCGGCTATTTGTATTAAAATATGAGCAGTACTTACCCGTTTTCGAGCTGCATCTTCTTCCGTCGCTTCCGGGTATGGGTCTTCGGGAGCGGGCGTTCCTTCTTGATTGACAGCCTTCCGAGAGGCTTCCGACGGTCGCATCCATCGCGTCACTCGTAGCCGAAAGAAGCCGAACGTCGGTGCGGCTCTATACTGCGCCTGCGCACCGACGTTTGGCTTCTTTCGGAAAATCGTGACGCGATGGATGCGACCGTCGGAAGCCTCTCGGAAGACTGTCAATCAAGAAGGAACGCCCATTCCCGCAGCCCATACCCGGAAGCGACGGAGAGGATGCATCTCGTAAACGGGTAAGTACTGCACATATTTTAAAACAAATAGCCGATTCCCCTAGAGAAAACGAGCAGGAATCTAAGGGGAAAAAGTGCCCTCTAAGGGTGAACCCCCGCTTTAACAATATTTTTAGTTACAACAAGTGCTAGGAAATCCAACAATTTTGAGTTGTCACAGCAACAGGAGGGTGAGGGGATATTGTGAGAGCTGTCAAAGAAGAGTTATCCCCTCAGTTTTGAGAGATCTGAGTGTGATGCATATAATCAGGTTCAATTATAAATGATGGGCTAATCCAGGCACATTTACCTGACTGTGTTATTTCAAATTCATTGGCAACATTTGCCAGTGTGCTAACCATTGAATGTTGCAAATACAGTTACATAAACCAGAATAAATCCAGATGACAGAAACTAATAAAGAGGTGTTTTTTTTTTTAGCTAGAGAATTACTCATAACTAAATCCATGTGAATGTGGCACATGACCCTTTTTAAATAGAGCTTTCTTTTGGTGGTATTTGATCACCTCTGCGGTTTTTAGTTTTTGCACTATAAACAAAAAAAGACCAACAATTTTGGAAAAAAAATTGGATTTTTGTACTCACCGTAAAATCCTTTTCTCTGAAGTCCATGGACGGACACAGCTTCCTTATACCAGGGGGTGGTCCCTCTGGTCATAACCCCCCACACTGCCATGAGCAGCTCAGTTCGTCAAAAAGCAGTACAAACTAAAAAACAAAAAAAAGAAGTGCTGTGTCCGTCCATGGACTTCAGAGAAAAGGATTTTATGGCAAGTACAAAAATCCTATTTTCTCTTATGTCCATGGACGGACACAGCTTCCTTATACTCTTGACTGTAGGGATGTCGCCAAGCAGTGTCAGAAACGAGGGGGTGGGAACAGCAATGAAAAACCAAACTTCACCCCACCACACTAGAACTCCTCAACAGGGGAGATGCAACCTTAACCACTTGCTTACTGGGCATATATACCCCCCTCCTGCCCAGGTGAAATTTCAGCTTCCGGCACTGTCGCTTTAACTGACAATTGCGCGGTCGTGCGACGTGGCTGCCAAACAAAGTTGACGTCCCTTTTTCCCCCCACAAGTAGAGCTTTCTTTTGGTGGTATTTGATCGCCTGTGCGGTTTTTATTTTTTGCGCTATAAACAAAAAAGTGCGACAATTTTGAAAAAAAATACAATATTTTTAACTTGTTGCTATAATAAATATACCAATTAAAAAAAAAAAAAAAAAAAAAATTCTCAGTTTAGGCCGATACGTATTCTTCTACATATTTTTGGTAAAAAAAAAAAACGCAATAAGCGCAAAAGTTATAGTGCCTACAAAATGGGGGACAGAATTATTATTATTTTTTTTTTTTTACTAGAAATGGCGGCGATCTGCGATTTTTATTGGGACTGGGACTGCGACTTATGGCGGACACATCAGACACTTTTGACACATTTTTGGCGCCATTCACATTTATACTGCAATCAGTGCTATAAATATGCACTAATTACTGTATAAATGTGACTGGCATTGAAGGGGTTAACTTAACACTAGGGGGTGAGGAAGGGGTTTAATATGTTCCCTATATAGTGTTTTAACTGTAGGTGGGGGGGGGGGGGTGACCGATCTGTGTCTTTATGTACAAGAGACACAGATCGGTCTCCTCTCCGGAGACAGGACGCTGTCTCTGTGTGAGCCGGCAATGAGAGATGATCTCATATGTTTACATATGAGATCATCTCTCATTGGCCGCACAGATCGCATCGCAAACGGCCACTCTGATTGGCCGTTCGCGGCGATCTGTAATTGGCTGTGTCCAAGGGACACGGCCAACACAGAGTTTCCCCGCTGCCCGCTCTGGAGCGCGCGCGGGGAACGCCCAAAGGGGCGGACGTCAATTGACGTCCAGTTGGATATTCAGGTCCGCGCTGTAGCCGTCATTCGGCTACAGCGCGGGTCTCAAGAAGTTAAACTGCCACCTGCAAAACTTTGCGGCCGAAGCAGGCATCCGAAGATGCACTAACATGAACCTTGTAAAACTTGGTGAAAGTGTAAACGGACGACCAGGTCACCGCCTTACACACCTGTGAGCCGGACGCTTGATGTCGGAAAGCCCAGAAAGCACCAATTGCCCTGGTCGAATGCGCCGTGACAGGAAAAGGAGGTGCCCACCCTTTCAGGGCTTAAGCCTGAATCGGGATCTGTCTGATCCACCGAAAAATGGTGGCCGACGAGACCGCCAAGCCTTTCTTTGGACCAGATACCGATACAAACAGTGAGTCTGACCACCGAAACTGAGCCGTAGCAGACAGATACACCCGCAGAGCACGTACCACGTGTAAGGAACGTAACGCAGCCTCCACACAAGAATGGAAGTACAATGTCCTCATTAAGATGAAAAGCTGAAACCACCTTTGGAAGAAAAGAAGGCTGTGGCACCGCTTTATCTCTATGAAGGACCAAGTAGGGGGACTTACAAGACAAAGCCGCCAACTCAGAAACCCATCTGACAGATGTAATGGCCACTAGAAAGGCAACTTTCTGAGAGAGCGTCAATAAGGCATTTCTCTGATGTTCTCAAAAGGAGGTTTCTGAAGCACCGAGAGCATCAGGTTCAAATCCCACGGAGGTAGTGGTGGTCGAACCGGAGGAGTGACATGTCAAATCCCTTGAACAAATGTACTCACCAGTGAGTGGGACGCCAAGGGTCGTTGAAAGAAAACAGCTAAAGCTTAAATCTGCCCCTTAGGCTGCATTCACACTATAACGCGGCGTATTTTGCCGCGACAAATTGCGGCGTATTGTACCGCGATTTGCCACAACAAAACGAGTAGTTTTAACCTTTTTTTTTTTTTTTTTACAAAACATTGTTAACATTGTTGTCTATGCCGAATGCCGAAAGCCGCCTGGAAAAAAGGGTCCGAGACTTGTTTTGAGCTTCAGGCGTACAGCGTTTCGGCGTTCGGCGTGGAGATGTGAACCATCTACATAGACATCAATGTTAAATCACCCCTCCAGCGGCACGAGAGTCGGGCGTGAAGGTGTGAATGCAGCCTTAATGGTGCCTAAGGCAAGCTTCTGATTTACACCCCGCTATAAAAACAGCTGGATCCTAGAAACAGAATATGTGCGTGGATGCCACCCCATCATTTCACACAGAGATGTAGGCCTTCCACTTGCGATGGTAAATCTTCCGAGAAGATTTCTTCCGTGCCCTCAGCATGGTGGAAATAACCGAATCCGACAGGCCTCGGCCTCTCAGCACCTGGCTTTTAACAGCCATGCCGTAGTCGCCCACGATGTCGGTCCCCAACAGCGATGGCGATCGCTCGGTCCTGGCGCCTCCATCCTTACTAAGGGAAACAGGTAGTGAAGCCTTGCGTCTTCACTGCCCATTTCCTACTGCGCACGCGCGAATCGCACTTTATGAATGGGCGGCTGCCTCCTGGGATACACACCGTTCCCAGAAGGCAGCGCGGCTCATTCACAAGCAGACACAGCGACGTAGGACGAGCCTGAAGATCCCTCGAGGTGGAAGAAGAGGCAGAAGAGCTACTTCTGCATAGCAATTTTTTTTTTTTTTTTTTTTTTTAAGATTTTTAGGATAAAAAAAAAAACTGGGGGTACTCCACTTTAACTTGTTATATATGAATGTATTATCTAATATTGAGGTCATTAGTATCTAAAATATGCATGTTCTAAGGATTGGAGCCTTTCTTTTAACCACTTCCAAATCGGGTCTATTCTGGCACTCCTCACCTACATGTAAAAATCATATTTTTTTTGCTAGAAAATTACTCAGAACTAGGTCGACTGATACATCGGGCGATATTTGGCATCGGCCGATTATTGTGGAAGCCAGGTCGATTTGCTGTAGCAGAGGATGCAATACAATGACAAGCCCGAGCCTCTGCCACCTCCCCCCAGCAGGAGATCGTGGCCAGCACTAGCTAAGCTCCTCTTCCTTCCCTGCTGAAGTGGAGCCTGCTGGCTGCTTGTATTTTATGTGATTGACGCTGATAAGCTGACCAGCCAATCTGCATGCACCTAGCCCTATCAGGTGCATGCAGATAGATGCCAGAAAGCAGCATGGATGGAGGGTAAGTCACACAAATTCAGTGTGTATTACTGTGACCCCCCTGCAGACTTTATTTAAACTCCTTTTAAAGGGAAACCTGGCATTGAGAAAATGGATGAGGAGGGTGGATATTAGGGTTGTCCCGATACCACTTTTTTAGGACTGAGAACAAGTACCGATACTTTTTTTCAAGTACTCGCCGATACCGAATACCGATACTTTTTTTTAAATGTGTCCCCAAATGCAGCCATGTCCCCATACAAATGCAGCCATGTCCCCCCACATATGCAGCCATGTCCCCACACATATGCAGCCATGTCCCCACACATATGCAGCCATGTCCCCACACATATGCAGCCATGTCCCCCCATATATGCAGCCATGTCCCCCCATATATGCAGCCATGTCCCCCTTATAAGCAGCCACCCCCCATACCTAGATGCTTCCGCGCCGCTTAGTTAATACGAGCGGGGAACATTACAGCTTTCATTTGAATAGCTGTAGTGTTTCCCGCCGCGCTGCGTATAGACACTCCCCCTTGCTCGGGATTGGACAGATCACCCGAGCAAGGGGGAGTGTCTATACACGGTGCGGCGGGAAACACTACAGCTATTCAAATGAAAGCTGTAATGTTCCCCGCCCGTATTAACCCAGCGGCGGCGGGATGCGGCGCGATGCGGCGCGATGCGGTGTAGCGGCAGCGGGGGGGCTTAGTATTCGGCCAGGCATCGGCGGTATTTGCGGGAGTACAAGTACTCCCGCAAATACTCGGTATCGGTCCCGATACCGATACTAGTATCGGTATCGGAACAACCCTAGTGGATATGAGAGTTACATAATGGAAATCCTCTTCACAATGTAACTCTCATCCCCCACACAGTCATCCTCATCCATCTTCACAATGCAATCCTTATCCCCACCCAGCACCATCCATCCCACTCCACAACGCATCCCCACCACCATCCATCCCTCTCCAACGCATCCCCTGCACCATCCCTCTGCACAACGCATCCCCACCCACGCCCAGCACCATCCATCCCTCTCCAACGCATCCCCTGCACCATCCATCCATCCCTCTCCACAACGCATCCCCACCCACGCCCAGCACCATCCATCTCCAACGCATCCCCTGCACCATCCATCCCTCTCCACAACGCATCCCCACCCACCCCTCTCCACAACGCATGCCCCACCCACGCCCAGCACCATCGATCTCCAACGCATCCCCTGCATCATCCATCCCTCTCCACAATGCATCCCCACCCACCCCTCTCCACAACGCATCTCCACAACGCATTCCCCACCCACGCCCAGCACCATAAATCCCTCTCCACAACGCATCCCCACCCACCCCTCTCCACAACGCATCCATCCCTCTCCACAAGGCATCCCCACCCATGCCCAGCACCATCCATTGCACTCCACACACAATGCATCCCCACCCACCCCTCTCCACAATGCACCCCCACCCAGCACCATCCATCCCTCTCCACAATGCATTCACACCCAGCACCATCCATCCCTCTCCACAAGGCTTCCCCACCCACGCCCAGCACCATCCATCCCTCTCCACAAGGCATCCCCACCCACGCCCAGCACCATCCATCCAGTCTCCACAACGCATTCCCCACCCACGCCCAGCTGCCGGCACCATCTATACCTCTCCGCAATGCATCCCCACCCACGCCCATTACAGAGAGGTGGCTGTGGAGGAGGCGCGGTACAGAGAGGTGGCTGTGAAGGAGGAGGGGTACAGAGAGGTGGCTGTGAAGGAGGAGGGGGGTACAGAGAGGTGGCTGTGGAGGAGGGGGGTACAGAGAGGTGGTTCCACAACCTCTACTCAGAACCCCCAAAAATGATATATATATTTTTTAGCAGACACCCTAGGGAATAAAATGGCAGGCATTGTTTCATGAATTAAAAAATAACAAAACAGTAAAGTTAGCCCATTTTTTTGTATAATGTGAAAGATCATGTTACGCCGAGTAAATAGATACCCAACATGTCACACTTAACAATTGCGCACACTCACGGAATGGTGCCAAACTTCGGTACTTAAAAATCTCCAAAGGCGACACTTTACAGGGTTACCAGTTAAGAGGTACAGAGAATGTCTAGTGCTAGAATTGTTGCTCGTGCTCTAACGCACGCGACGATACCTCACATGTGTGGTTTGAACGGCGTTTACATACAGTATGTGGGTGGGACTTGCGTGTGCGTTCGCTCCCGGGCTCGAGCTACCAGGAACAGGGGGGTTTTAAAAAAATACATATAATTTTACTTTCTTTTTATACTTTTTTTTTTAATCACTTTTATTCCTTGTAATAGGAATCGTTTGTGACAAGTCCTCTTTATGGAGATATGCGGGGTCAATAAGACCACACATCTCTCCTCCAGACTGGAAAGCATGAGAAATCGAAAAAAAAAAAATCATGATCTCATGTTTACAACCGCGGCCCGTACGTGACATCACAACGTAGCTGCAGGCATCATTCAGATATTACCACCGAAAGTCAAAGACGTCATATGACGTCCTTGGGCTACAAGCGGTTAAAATAATGTGGGCGTGCACCCGCTGCACAGAGGAGCAGTCATTCTGTGGGTCCGACGGACCCAATGTCTGCCGGCCACCAGCGATAACTCCACAGAGAGGCAAAACAGATATCTGTCAATGTAAACAAGGCAGATCAGCATTCTGACAGGGAAGTACACAGATCGTCTCTTCCTAGTAATCGGGAACAGTGATTTCTGTGTTCTTCCTGTCAGTCCGCCCCCCACAGTTAGAAAATACTTGCAGGAAACATACTTGACCCTTTGATTGCCCCTGAGTTAACCTCTTCCCTGCCAATGTCACTTATACAGTGATCGGTGCATTTTTTTTTTAGCACTGATCACTGTATTGGTGTCATTGGTACCCAAAAAGTGTCACTTAGGGTCAGATTTGTCCATCGCAATGTGGCAGTCCCGCTAAAAATTGCTGATCGCCGCCATTACCAGTAAAAACAATGAAAAAAATTTAAAGTCCATAAACGCTATAACTTTTGCGTAAGACCAATCAATATACGATTATTGGGATTTTTATACCAAAAATATATAGCGGAATTCATATTGGCTTAAATCAGGGGTCTCAAACTGGCAGCCCTCCAGCTGTTGCGGAACTACAAGTCCCATCATGCCTCTGTCTGTCATGTTTGTCACTGTCAGCCTTGCAATGCCTCATGGGACTTGTAGTTCTGCAACAGCTGGAGGGTTGCCAGTTTGATACCCCTGGCTTAAATTGATTTTTTATTTTATTTGGATATGTATTATAATAGAAAAATTGTCGGCCTTTTTTTGTTTATACCGCAGAGGTGATAAAATACCACCAAAACAAAGCTCTATTTGTGGGGGAAAAGGGACATCAATGTTTTTTTTGGTTACAGCGTTGCACGACCACACAATTGTCAATTAATGCGAACGCAGTGCTGTATCGCTAAAACTGGCCTGGTCACTAAGGGGGTAAAAGCGTCTGGGGCAATTATTGTTTTTTTATCAGGACAAGTAGATTGTCATGAGGGACAAGTAGATTAGGCCCCTCAATTCAGTCCCTTGGACAATTAGTAAATGATCACACCCCTGATGGGGACAATCCCCGGTAGTCTCTGGAACTATTGTCCCCAGTGGAAGATACAATTTGGGATTCCCTTTTATGGCCCTTTCACACGGGGCGGATCAGTAATGATCCACTCTGTGTGTCCGCAAAGCTCAGCGGGGATTCTCCGTAAAATCCCAGCTGAGCTGACAGGGCGGTCCCCGCACACTGTGCAGGGACCGCCCTGTCTTTCCTCCGCTCTTCCCATATGGGGGATCGGATGAGCACGGACCGTATGTCCGTGTTCATCCGATCCGGCAGAAAAATCGGATTTTCTTCCGTCCGCAAATGCGGATCTTTGCGGAGGCGGACAAATTACGGGTGTCAGCGGATGAACCCATAATCACATAGGGACCCATGTATGTCCCGTTTTCATCCGCAAACGGACGGATGAAAATGCGGACATACGGTCCGTATGTGTGAAAGGGCCCTAACTTTTAATAATAGTAAACAGGACAAACAGAGAAGGAGAATCTCCCTAACGGGGACACAGACAGCAATAAAAACCTGGCAGGGGTTCTAATTCCTCTCCGCTTTGTCTAAACTTCAAAACAATGTTTGCCTTTATTTATACTTTAAATTCTTCCTACTTTATCCCAAAAAAAAAAACATATTTTTAAAAAGTGTACATAGCAGGATAGAATAATTCTTTACACATTGGTGGCATTTGCTGTTTGTGGGGGTCAGTATTGAACACTAGAAAGAGACATATATGCATACCTACTGTTTGTTATACTGAGGACATCAATGCAAGAAATAAATATAAATGTGAAAAAAAAAAAGAGACATATCTGGGAATTATCCAAATGCTGAGTGAGAATAGATTCCAACATGTCACTTTATTCTGCTCTAGGCAGATAGCAACTTTAAGTATTCTTCCATATCTTTACCGTTACCTCATCCACCAACACCCTTCTTCTTCGTCGTCACAGCACCTTAGAAGGCGCGGGTACATGTCCCGCCACTAGAGGACGTCATCTCATTCCAGCGTGTCTGACTGAGGCGGCCATTTTTCCGAAGACCCGCTAAGCCTAGCAGAACACGCCACAGCCAGCGATATAACATTGTGACGATGATAAAGCTACTTCTTCTGCTAGAATGAGCGACTCCATACTTTAATGCGAACCTAAAAAAACAACTGGCAGAACAGAATTGCTAGAACTACAGTTCGCGTGTCGCTGAATTCGGTCCTTTATAGCGCCGGTCCCGCCCTCTGCTGGGCGTGGCTTGGTCATTTGGCGGCGGTGTGCACGGAAGATCGGTGCGGGGTATGCAGCGGGAGGTGGGCAGCTTTCCTATCGCTCCTGCCATCAGAGCGAGATTGGTGGCTGCAGGCTTCCATACACTGCACGATGTCATAGACTTGGCAGTCAGTGAAGTGGCTGGAGGTAAATGCTGCTGTCACCTGTATGGACAGGATTAACGCTCATCACCAGGACTTGTTATGGGGGTTGCCTTAGCTGGGCTTCATTTGAGAATGCAACACATGAACTCTCCCCAGCCATTTGTAGCCATCTCAACCCTCTTTCTCTCAGAATTGGTGGTATTTGATCACCTCTGCGGTTTCTCTTTGTTGCGCTATAAACAAAAATAGAGCGACAATTTTGAAAATAATGCAATATGTTTTGCTATAATAAATATCCCCCAAAAATATATAAATTATTTTTTTCCCTCAGTTTAGGCCGATACGTATTCTTCAACATATTTTTGGGAAAAAAAATCGCAATAAGCGTTTATTGATTGGTTTGCGCAAAAGTTATAGCATCTAATAATTAGGGCATAATTTTATGGCATTATTATTATTTAATTTTTTCTAGTAATGGCGGTGATCAGCGATTTTTTTTTTTTTTTTTATCGTGACTGCGATATTATGGCGGACACATAGGACACTATTTTGGGAACATTGTCATTTTTACAGCGATCCGTGCTATAAAAATGCACTGATTGCTGTGAAAATGACACTGGCAGTGAAGGGGTTAACCTGTAGGGGGCGCCAAAGGAGTTAAGTGTTTCCTAGTGAGTCATTCTAACTGTTAGGGAGCGTGGGTTGGTGTGTGACGTCACTGATCGTCGTTCCCTATGACAGGGAACAGACGATCAGTGACACTCTCACTAGGAAGCACAGGGAAGGTGTGTTTACACTTACCTCTCCCTGTTCTTCAGCTCTGTGACCTGATCGCAGGACACCGGTGGCGCAGTCACGGAGCTCAGGACCGGGTCGCAAGCACGCTGCCGGCGGCGTGCGCACTAGATCTACGGCTGGGCTCTTAAAGGGGTTTTCCACCCATTTTTTAAGTTTATTAAAAGTCAGCAGCTACAAAAAGTGTAGCTGCTGGCTTTTAATAAACTGACACTTACCTGCTCCACGTTCCAGCGACGCGCCGGCCGGGGCTCCGCTCCTCTTCCCCCCGGCCGGCGTCTTGATTGTCACTGTGGGCACCCGGCCGTGACAGCTTTCGGCTTCACAGCCGGGCACCCACTGCGAATGCGCGAGCGGCACTGCGCGTGCGGCCCAGCGCTGCGCTGTTTGATTGGACAGGCGATTGCCTAGGACCTGTCACGTGTCCTAGGCGATCGCCTACAGGGAGGGGCTGCCAAAAGGCAATATGACGTATCGCCTTTGCAGCCCCTCAGAGGAAGTGGGACAGGAAGTCCCCTTCTCCTGAAGCCCCCACTCCCCCCCAAAAAAAATTACATGCCAAATGTGGCATGTAAGGGGGCGAGGAGTGGGTTAAGCGGAGGTAAATTTTTAGGGTGGAACTCCTCTTTAAAGTGAAGTTCCACCCTGAAAAAAAAAATACACAAATGCTGCAAAAAAATTGAAAAAAACTTTTTTATACTCACCCGAAATACCTGTTGCTATGTGGATGTTCCTAATCTGCCTCTTCCTTATCCGCGGTGGGTCTTCTTCCGCATCCTCTTCTAGTGAATGGGGCGCGCTGCCTTCTGGGAACTGTGTGTAATCCCAGAGAGCAGCCGCCCATTCACAAATCGTTGCGAGACATGCGCAGTAGGAAACGGGCAGTAAGACTTCACTGCCTGTTTCCATTAGTGAGGATGGCGGCGCGGGACCTGCAGTGATCGGGGGGGGGGGGCATCATCGCAAGCGAGTAGGACAGGTAAGTGTCCTTATTAAAAGTCAGAAGCTACAGTGTTTGTAGCTGCTGACTTTTAAAAAAAAGGCAACGTACCTGTACATGCCTTTGCCCAGCCGTGCCTCTCTGCCGACGTATATCGTCGTGTGGCGGTCCTTAAGCAGTTAATCCCCTTCTGGGGAATTCTCCCACACTTTCTGTGTTCTTACCTAGGTGAGAATGACATCTACTCTCCAAAGCCTCCTGGGATATCTGTCGCTTGTCCCATGGACAGTGGGGTATTCTAATGTGTATCATCAGGTGGGTGCCTGTCTCTTAGGCCTCATTTATACAGGGGGGGAGTGGAACCTCCGCTCATTATACTCCCCCCCCCCCCCTTCGGTGCCACGTTTGGCACTCTGGGGGGAGGATACCTGTCTTCCACAGGTATCCTGTCCTCCCTTCTGGGAACCTTAGTTGCGGATATTTTTGTCACCTTCCCCACAAGATGGCCGAGGCAGTTACCGGCCCGCGCTGCATTCTGGGGTTTGTAGGCAGGGCGCGCAGCACGTCAGGGGATGTTTTTTTTTTACAGTGGAGGATGTCGGCAGCGGCGGCCGCCGATTGGCTGTTACAGGCCCGCTGGTTGGCTGCCGCGCTGGGTGTACCAAGATGGCCACGGCTCCGGAGCTAGGCCGAAGCCGCGGCCTTTCCTGATGCTGTGACGGATTGCCGCCGCGGTCACAGCATCAGGAAAGGCTTTGGCCTAGCTCCGGAGCCGTGGCACCGCTAGCGGCCATGTTAAATATCTGCCTAATTTTGGATAAAAATCGACCGATGCAGATTTCTCCAAAACTGCCAAATATCGGTCGATCTCTAGTGTCGATGGAAATGGGCTGAAGTTTAAATTTTATAGATTGTGGTATATTTGTATTATTGTCACCTTTTTGATTTGTAGGGACGGGCTTGGTGGTTTTATTTTGCTGAATTGTTTCACGGATATTTTTGACTTTTTTAATTAAAATCCGATAATTCAGTGCAAAAATCTTGAGTATCATGATTCTGAGCCTCTAGGCAGGCTGGATTCATGTTTTGCGCGACTAAGTTGAAGAGCTCATGCGGACGATTCAGGGCTTTTGCGAGGATGATTGAGAAGTTTACTTTTTTTGCTTTGAAGATTTCTTTATGATATTTCTTCGTGATTAATTTGTAGATTTTGTGGGTTTCAGTAGTTGGGTTTCTTCTCCAGGCGCCTTCCGCTCTTCTGCGTTCTTGCTTCAATAGTGTGAGAGCGTCACTGAACCAGCCGGAGTTGTTTTTTCGTATGAGCGTTCTGCGTTTTGGAGCGATTTAGTCTGCAGTCTGTAGTAAAGCTTTGTGGAGCTCCACCCTATTTTTAAACATTTGTTTAATCAAAATGCAGTACAAAACTGACGTTTTTTTTTTTTTTTTCTGTGACAGTACCTTTTGATTACAGCATCTGTCGCTCGGCTTCCTGTCCCCTCTTCTGCGGGTAGTGCATCATATCCTTCTCATTGCTCCCAGGAGTCATTGCGGAGTCTCGCCGCCATCTTGTTACACCCCACACTCCTGCACAGTAATGATAGAGTGAGGGGCAAGCGGACATCTTGTTACACCCACCAGAGTTTTAGATTTCACAGTTATTTTCAACACAAAACTTAGAGCTTATATGCTTAAATACAGTATCCGTTTTGTGTTTAAAATAACTGAAGTCTAAAACTCCGGTGGGTGTAACAATATGTCCGCTTGCCCCCTTCTCACTATCATTACTGTGCAGGAGTGCGGGGTGTAGTAAGATGGCGGGAACGAGAGGCGGTGAATGCTGGGAGTTCAGCATTCACCAAAACAAGGAAGTAAGTGCTTGTGGGCTTCTCATGCCCACAAGCAAAATGGAAATGGCTTTCCTGACAAAATAAAAGTTATGATTTCAGACTAAATCGCTGTGCGGATGATTAGAAACGGCAGAGAAGTGAGTACTCATTTGATATTCTTTCAATAATATAATGGCAAAAAAAAAGGGAGGGGGCGCGGGAAATGCGCTTTAATGGAATTGAGTATTTCCACTGTCGATTGATTTTGGTTTATTGTTGTTATTTTATTTGATAATGTGGTTTTGAAGAGTTCTGAGTGGAGTTTCTTCTGGGATCTTGTCCAGTGTGATGTTAACGGGTTTGTCTTTTTTTTAAAGACAGTATTGTTGATTATTTTTTAGTTGATTGCATGGTGATCTGTCCAGGGTAACGGTCTATTCTCCATTATGTTAATGTCTATATCCTGTTTGAAGATAAGATCGAGGGTATGACCTAATACATGCGTGGGTGCACCTATTAGTTGCTGCAGACCTAGTCCTTCTAATTGGTCAATGCAGGCCTTGGCAATGGGATCCTGTGGGGAATTAGCCCAGAGGTTGAAGTCTCAGAGTAGCAGGAGGTGTTTGGTGTTCAATGTATACGTTGAGATAAATTCCGTTAGTGATGTGAGGAGATGCGTCTTTGGTCCTGGCCGTCTATAGCACAGAATATGTGAACGGTGTCCTGGGGTGTTGTTTGTAGTTGCAGAGTAAGGCTGCATTCACATCTATGCGACAGCGGCGTACGTGGCGTATTTTGCCGCGAGTGTGTATCTTTTTTTTTTTTTTTTTTCAGATTCTTCCCATTGCTGTCAATGGGCGAACGGCAATGTCGCCTGAAAAAAAGGGTCCGGGACTTTTTTTCAGGCGACAGGCGTTCGGCGTCTATGAGATGTGAACCATCTCCATAGACAGCAATGGGAATTCTCCCCTCTAGTGGCAGAAGCGTCCTGCGTCGGGTGTTTTGTCTAGAGGTCGACCGATATATCGGTCGGCCTATATATCGGCCGATATTTGGCCATTTTTAAGTAATCGGCATTGGCCGATTATTGTGGAAGTCAGGCCGATTCGCGGCCGCCAGCAGTACTGACCAGGGCCCCGCTCCCGCAGCATGTGAAATGAATCATTCACCTGCGCGGCAGCTGGCCACTGTAGAGGAGAAGGGAGGGAGAAAAAGTTTCACTGGCACCGCACTGCCCCGCCCCCCTCCCCCGGCGAGCTGTAGCAGAAGAACAATAACATCATGTGACAAGCCCGAGCCTCTGCTTCCTGACTAGTAACTCCCCCCAGCAGGAGATCGTGGCCAGCACTAGCTAAACTTCTCTTCCCTGCTGAAGGGAGCATGCTGGCAGCTTGTATTTTTTTTGTGATAGACGCTGATGAGCTGACCAGCCAATCTGCATGCACCTAGCCCTATCATGTGCATGCAGATTGGCTGGTCAGCTCATCAGCGTCCATCACAAAAAAAAATTACAAGCAGCCAGCATGCTCCCTTCAGCAGGGAAGGAAGAGAAGCTTAGCTAGTGCTGGCCACGATCTCCTGCTGGGGTCGAGTTACTATAGTAGTCAGGCAGCAGAGGCTCCGGCTTGTCTCATGCTAATGATATTGTATAAATACCAGGAAGCAGCATGGATGGAGGGTACATCACAGAAATTGTGTGTGTTACTGTCCCCCCCCCCCCCCTGCAGACTTTTGTTTAAAGGGAAACCTGGCTGAGGTTGACAGGCTGGCATTGAGAAAATGGATGAGGATGACTCTGGGTGGATATGAGAGTTACATTGTGGAGATCCTCTTCACAATGTAACTCTCATCCCCACAGAGTCATCCTCATCCATCTTCACAATGCAACATAATCATCTTCATCCCCACCCAGCACCATCCATCCCTCTCTAACGCATCCCCTGCACAATCTATCCCTTTCCACAACACATCCCCACCCACACCCAGCACCATCCATCCCTCTCCACAAAGCATCCACACCCACGCCAAGCACCATCCATCCCACTCCACAATGCATCCCCACCCACCCCTCTCCAACGCATTACCACAACACATCCCCACCCACGCCCAGCACCATACATCCCTCCACAACGCATTACCACCCACCCCTCTCCACAACGCATCACCACAACGCATCACCACCCACACCAAGCACCATCCATCCCACTCCACAACGCATCCCCACCCACGCCTAGCACCATCCACCCTCTCCACAACACATGGCTGTGGAGGAGGCGGGTACAGAGAGAGGTGGCTGTGGAGGAGGGGGGGTTCAGAGAGGTGGCTGTGGAGGAGGGGGGGTTCAGAGAGGTGGCTGTGGAGGAGTGGGGGGTTCAGAGAGGTGGCTGTGGAGGAGGGGGGGTTCAGAGAGGTGGCTGTGGAGGAGGGGGGGTTCAGAGAGGTGGCTGTGGAGGAGGGGGGGTTCAGAGAGGTGGCTGTGGAGGAGGGGGGGTTCAGAGAGGTGGCTGTGGAGGAGGGGGGGTTCAGAGAGGTGGCTGTGGAGGAGGGGGGGTTCAGAGAGGTGGCTGTGGAGGAGGGGGGTTCAGAGAGGTGGCTGTGGAGGAGGGGGGGGTTCAGAGAGGTGGCTGTGGAGGAGGGGGGGGTTCAGAGAGGTGGCTGTGGAGGAGGGGGGGTTCAGAGAGGTGGCTGTGGAGGAGGGGGGTTCAGAGAGGTGGCTGTGGAGGAGGGGGGGTTCAGAGAGGTGGCTGTGGAGGAGGGGGGGTTCAGAGAGGTGGCTGTGGAGGAGGGGGGGTTCAGAGAGGTGGCTGTACAGAGAGGTGGCTGTAGAGGAGGGGGGTACAGAGAGGTGGCTGTAGAGGAGGGGGGTACAGAGAGGTGGCTGTAGAGGAGGGGGGTACAGAGAGGTGGCTGTAGAGGAGGGGGGTACAGAGAGGTGGCGGTAGAGGAGGGGGTACAGAGAAGTAGCTTTACAGCCCTCTCTGTACCCCCCTCCTCCACAACCACCTCTCTGTACCCCCCTCCTCCACAACCACCTCTCTGTACCCCCCTCCTTAAAATGACTAAGACTGTATTTTTTTTTATTTTTTAATAATTATGAGGTGGCACTAATGGGCTGAACTGGTAGGCAGTGATGAGGGTGCACTGACAGGCTGAACTGGTGGACACTAATGAGGTGGCACTGTTGGACACTGATAGGCTACACTTTACCTCTCCACCCTAAACAATAACCTCCTCCCCAACCTAGATTTTCTGAGATAATGAAAAAAAAAAAATATATCGGCCGCAAAAAATCGGCCTAAAATATCGGCCGCCCCAATTTTGAAATATCGGCATCGGTATCGGCCAGAGAAAAACCCATATCGGTCTACCTCTAGTTTTGTCGCATAAATGTGAATGGAGCCTAAGAGTTTTCATGGATGGCAGTGAACTCTGTAGGTCTGGTTTGATGAGCGCAAGGTGAGACTTGTATATCACTGCCAGGCTTCCTCCTCTTTGCCCATGTCTATTTTCGGTTATGATACCATAATTCTCTGGCACAAGTTCTCCAAGAATGGTGTTGCAATCCAATGTTAGCCAACTTTACGTAATGAAGGGGCAGTCTAAGTTGTCCTGGGTGATGAGGTCGTGTATTTTCTGTCTATGATTGACTGCGAATCTCACTGAGGGTTCTGGGGAGAGCGATGCCTGGCAGTTCTGCGGGAGAAAGAGGGAGGAAAAGGTATAAAAGGGGCAGTGGGAGGAGGATGGATTAGGCCTCAGCCGCGGTCTGTCCTATACAGCCAGGCTTAAGTGTAAGTCACTCGGGCGGCATGGAACAGGTGACAGATGCGGCTGGGGTAGGCTATTGTTTGGTAGGGGAGGGCTGGGAGAAAGAGACCGTGTCAGGTGGACCATAGACCGGTACATGCAGGGCAGAGATTTAGAGGTTGGATGCTGGATGAAGGGAAGCTGGGTGAACCTGCCTGCCAAAGTATGCTAAGAAAATATCCCCCATACCATTACACAACCCGCCTGAACCATTGATACAAGGCAGGATGGATCCATGCTTTCATGTTGTTTATGCCACATTCTGACCCTACCAACTGAATGTCACAGCTGTAATCGAGACTTATCAGACCAGGCAACGTTTTTCCCAACCTTCTATTGTTTAATTTTGGTGAGCCTGTGCAAATTGTAGCCTCCGTTTCCTGTTCTAAGCTGACAGGAGTGGCACCCGGTGTGGTCTTCTGCTTCTGTAGCCCGTCTGCTTCAAGATTCTATGTGATGTGCATTCAGAGATGGTATTCTGCATACCTTGGTTGTAACGAGACAGCAAGTGAGGTCAGGAAACAGGCTGAGGTCAGGCTCAGGTGGACAGCAGGGTGTAACAAATGGGCAGACAGTAAGAAAGGTGTGGAGAGCATGCCATGATCAGCAACAGAATAGATCCAGAAACAGGGTCAATAACAGAATGTAAGAACCATGGAGTCAGCTCAAGGTCACAGAAATAGCTGAGGATCATCGGCAACTTTCCCAAGTCATGCTGGGGTTTAAAGCGGTGGTAAACCACACCCCTTTTTTTTATCCTGCAAGGTAATGGCATAATGTGTTGGTATGCATTGCATGCTAGCACATTATAAAATACTTGCCTTCGAACGAAGCCCTCCAGTGGTGCGCTGACAGGGCTTCCATCTTCACCCGGTCTTCCTTCTGGTTTTGCATGCTCCAACCATCTGATTGGCTGTCCTGCAAATTCATCACATTCACATGGGAGTCACGGACCAAGGCACAGGGCTCTGAAGGAACAGCACGGGCTGCATGCAGTGTGAATATCTCCTAAACAGTGCAGATTTTTGAGATATTCACCTTACCTACAGGTAAGCCTTATTATAGAGCGTTTACTTCCACTTTAAATAGGCAGAGTGGTGCCTGTGCTAGTGTTGGATTTGCAGTGTAGACCCCAAGTTCCTAGGTCCCATACTACAGTATAAACATGTGCTCGCATTAATTCTTGTGCTTAATGACAGACTTGACCTTCCTGGCATGCAAATTCTCACAACCTTTTTTTTTTATTTTTTTGTAAAATATTGTTTTAAATGCTTCCTGCCCAGATGTCACTTTACAATACAGCCCTGTTATCCTGGGTGGATGTGAAATGATGTCCTCCCAGGATCATGCCTCGCAACCCCCACGTGTCAACCTTCCGGCGCGATCTGTCATCGTTGGACACAGCAAATGACAGATCAGTCTACCAGCCCACTGCCAGTACCATGTGATCGCTGTGACCAATCACAGCAGATCACATAACAATTTTGTGTACAATGAATGGCTTTGATTAATGACACTTATTGTGTAATACTGTATTGATCTCTTTGATTGTTTAGTGATCACATGGTACAGACAGGGCCATGTGATCATAAACAATCAGTGTTTAAAAAAAAAAAAAATCCTGATCACCTCCCCAGAGTATTAGTGCGGGAGTTCTTTTTTCCGGCAAGGAGCTCTTATTTTGCGGCAGCATCCGCCGGCGCCGGACCTTCAGAGCGCATGCGTCGCTAATGTCAGCGGCTGCATGCAAGGTCAGTATCTCCTAAATTGTACAGGTTTAGGAGATATTCTTTTTACCTACAGGTAAGCTTTTTTTTTTTATAGGCTTACCTATAGGTATAAACAGTGTTTTAAGTAACGGCGTTAAAATAAACGCTGTTACCTAACGATGCCCCTTTTGAGGGTAACAAGTAATCTACCAGATTACTCTTCCCCTCGCGGTAACGCCGTTCCCATTACTTGGACGGCGTTACCGCAATTACACCTACCTGTGTGTCAGCCGCCGGCCATCCATTATTTAAAAAAGCGCGCCTCCTCTGACTGTTCCGTGATAGGCGGAACACTAATTTTCCCAGCAGAGCCTCTGTTTAGTGTTCAGCCTATCACGGATGCCTTCTCATCCTCGGCCTCGGACGAGAGGACATCCGTGATAGGCGTCTGACATCTCGGCAAACAGGAGAAGGTAGGGAGATCGTCGAGGCATGTTACAGATGGCACAGTGAGGCATGTTACAGATGGCACAGTGAGGCATGTTACAGTCTGTAACATGCCTCACTGTGCCATCTGTAACATGCCTCACTGTGCCATCTGTAACATGCCTCACTGTGCCATCTGTAGCTTACAGATGGCACCGTGAGGCATGTTACAGATGGCACCGTGAGGCATGTTACAGATGGCACCGTGAGGCATGTTACAGATGGCACCGTGAGGCATGTTACAGATGGCACCGTGAGGCATGTTACAGATGGCACAGTGAGGCATGTTACAGATGGCACAGTGAGGCATGTTACAGATGGCACAGTGAGGCATGTTACAGATGACACAGTGAGGCATGTTACAGATGGCACAGTGAGGCATGTTACAGATGGCACAGTGAGGCATGTTGTAGAATATAAAAAAAAAAGTCAGTTACTTTGCTGAGTAACTACCGTATTTATCAGGGTATTGCGCGCTCCGGTGTATAGCGTGCACCCCTAATGTTGACCTGAAATTCCTGTAAAAAAAAAACATTTTATTACTTACAGTTACTTGCAGTTTTGGTGTCTTGCCAGGCCTCCAACGGCGGCCTTGTCCGGTCCGGCGGCCTCGGTGGTGTCCTCCCCGCTTCTCCCGCGCTGTCTCCGAGTCGAATCCCCGCTTCCCGCGCTGTGTTTGAATGCCGTCGCCGACATATACCGAGCGCAGTACACTCGGGCACGCTCGGCTTCTCATGCATAAACGTCACAGAGTGTGACCACGAGCCTGGCCGATTGTACCCGAGTGTACTGCGCTCGGTATATGTCGACGGCGGCGTTCAAACTGAGCACGGGTATCGGCGTATATCGCGCACACACGATTTTCCCCTTATTTTAAGTATATGCCAATAAATACGGTAATTACTTTTTCAATGTAGTAACTGAGTCACTAACGCAATTACTTTTTCAGAGGAGTAATTTGTAACTGTAACCAGGGCTGTGGAGTCGGAGTCGAGGGAAATTTTGGGTACCTGGAGTCGGAGTCGGCAAACAATGCTCCGACTCCTACTAAATTTAGATTGGAATAAAAAAAAAAAAAAGCAAGTTTAAATGTCCCAATTCACAAAAAGTTCTAATTAATGACTTCTCTACTGTAAGAATAAAGACCAATGCATGCAGTGCCTCACGTAACCGCAAAACGAACACGTTAAGTGACCGTGAAGAAGCATGCTTTTCATGTGCTTCACTATATGGCACACAACGCACAATTAGGAGCTGCAATACTTATACTTTCCATAGTGATGTGTTCTGCTTTTACAGGGAACGCATGTTAGAGAACCAGTAAGTGTCCAAATAAAAAAATTCCAACAGGAGTTTTATAAAGCACTAAAAGAAGTTGAAAAGTATGATCGCTCATCAAAACTTACTGTTGAAGAAGCCATCCTTGTTTATCCAGAGATCGTTAGTGATGTGGCCAGAATAGTTACTGCAATGCCACCCACCCAAGTCAGTGTCGAAAGATTATTTCTTTATCGTTACATCACGGGACACAGAGCGGCATTCATTACTATATGGGTTATATGGAGTACCTTCAGGTGTTGACACTGGCAATCTCAAACAGGAAATGCCCCTCCCTATATAACCCCCTCCCATAGGAGGAGTACCTCAGTTTTTACGCCAGTGTCTTAGGTGTTGGTCATGGTTTAGCTTGCCTCCGCATCCTTGGGATTAGGTGAGCTAACCGGTTCTGTCCAAAGGCCTCAGTGCTAAAGTGGTCAGTAACCGGACCCCAAACCCTTGGGGTATAGCCCATAATGCTTTTCTTTTTAGAGAGCTGGACCCTGGTCCCAGAACTTAGAAACCTTTGGGGGCCTAATGTTTCTGTTGCCAGGGTGCTATATGGGCCCAGGACAGTGGATCCTTCATAGGAACCCAGGGCCTGAAGGTCTAGACAGCCCCACGGAGATGGGGGAAGATTGGGCCTCTTGCTTGGCAAAGTCCTGCGGCATGGAGCAGGTAAGTGAGGGGAAAACTTGCGGAACTTGGTTCTTAGCAGGTTTTTTCTGGGGGGTCACAGGGGACATGCCTAAAGTTATGCACTGCATCTGGCAAACTAGTCACATATCTTTAATGATAGGATGGCTCTATGTGTATTTTTCCCCATAAGAAGTGACCTCCCTTGTAGTGTTGGAAAAGCATTGAGTGGGGCCTGTGTGATGGTGTGTGTGTTCAGAGAGCTGTGCTTACCTGCAGGCCTC
The DNA here is from genome assembly GCF_905171775.1 of Rana temporaria. Lineage (NCBI taxonomy): Eukaryota > Metazoa > Chordata > Amphibia > Anura > Ranidae > Rana > Rana temporaria. The sequence goes on from NC_053490.1 coordinate 258,342,205, forward strand.
CAGGCGGTGCTCCATCGGTTCTTCCTCCTCAAAGCAGGCAGACGCTGACCTCCTCGTGGAGAGGCTCCCTTCCCCCCAACCCCCCCCCCCTGTCGGCGGGCGCGCGCATCCCCGTGTTATAGGCGCAATTCGCGCCGTTGAGCTGAGGGGGGAAGGGCGGGTCAGCTGCTTAAGGAAGGGGCGGCCCTTCCTTTTTCGTTCCAGCAGCTCATTCTAAGATTGGAACTGAGGAGGGAAAGAACAGAGCGGCAGCACGGGGCGTTGAGGACACACAGTGGCCACAAAAGATATTACAGTCTTCAGAAGACTGTTTTCAAGCCTAGAAATAGGCTGTTCTTTTCCATTTCAATAGTTTTTCTTTGGCAATACTACTTAGGGGGACAGAATGCTTTTTCTTTCCTGGATTTGAAAAAAAAAAAAAAAAAAAGGTCATCTAGGGGAGAGGAGGCATTTTTTTATCCCCCAAACAGGTGTTTGGACAATTAACTATTTATAGTTCCAAGTACCAATAAGCTAGCAGGTGTACCTCGGTATTGTACCATGGCATCCGGGTCAGAGGGTACAAGAGGTGGGGATTCCCCCAGAGAGTCTGAGGTCTCGGACAAGGTTATGCCGCTGCTTTCCCCAGAAGGAGCCTTGGGGCCATCGGGATCTGGGGCTGGAGCTGGCGCGGGTCAGTCCAACCCTAAGGTGGTCACGGACGAGGTATTACTCACCTCTTTAAAAGAGATGGAGAAAAGAATGGGAAAAATGATAGCCACAGCTATGCGGGGCAGTAAACGGATTAGGTCTCCGTCGCCCGAGCGTGGACCCTCGGAAGAGGAGGTCCTTTCCTCAGGGGAATTGGACGACCTCTTGGACAAGGACCAAGCAGGTTCAGGGATCGAAGACCCGGATACAGAGGAGTCTGGAGCAGTCTCCCAAGGGGAGAGCTGGTGGATTCAAGCCTTAACGGACTTGGTCCATAGTGCATTCAACTTGCCGGTACCAGATCTCCAAGTATCGACGGTTTCAGCTTTGGGCTCACTAAGGGCGCCTCAAAGCAATGCAGTGTTTCCGATCCATCCTCTGCTAGAGGGAGTTTTATTCCAAGATTGGAGCAAGCCAGATAGGATCTTTTTACCACCTAAAAAATTCTCTGCCCTGTATCCTATGGAAGATAAAGTTTCCAAGAGATGGGCTACTCCTGCGGTGGACGCAGCCATCTCATGTGTTAACAAATCGTTAACATGCCCTGTAGAAAACATACAGGTGTTCAAAGATCCAGTTGATAAATGCTTGGAAGCACTACTTAAGAACTCCTTCACTACTGCAGGGGCAGTAGTGCAGCCAGCTGTGGCTGCGATTGGGGTTGCTCAAGCATTATCGGATCAAATTAAGCAGATGCTTAAACTTATTCCTGCCCAGCAGGCAGAAGAATTTTCGGATGTCCCTAGGGCCATATGCTTTACGGTAGACGCAATTAAGGATTCTATCCAGCAAGCGTCACGTTTATCGTTATCCCTTATCCATATGAGAAGACTCTTATGGTTAAAAAGCTGGGAGGCCGAGCCCCCATGCAAGAAGCTCCTGGTAGGGTTCCCCTTCCATGGAGGACGATTCTTCGGAGAAGACCTAGATAAATACATTCAGACCATTTCAAGCGGCAAAAGTACTCTCTTGCCAACAAAAAAGAAGTTTCAGGGGCCTGGGTTTAAACGACAGTGCTCCCCTGGGCAGGGGCCCTCTAATGCCAAACAGTATCGACGGCCTCCTGCGAAAGCAAACTTCAGCTTCAACAGCAAGTCGCAGGGACAGGCTGCTAGAGGCAGAAAGCAGTGGTTTCGCAAACCAGCAAAACCAGCCCCCAAGCCGACCTTATGAAGGGGCGCCCCCACCCACGAAGGTGGGGGGAAGGCTGCGACTCTTTTCAGAGGTTTGGGAAGCAAGCATTCCCGACAAGTGGGTACGGTCTTCCGTGGCCACGGGCTACAAATTAGATTTCCTAAGGTTTCCTCCTCCTCATTTCCAGGAGTCGAGGATTCCAAACGATCCGGAGAAGGGAGCCGCATTAATGTCGGCATTAAATCATCTACTTTCCCAGGAAGTAATAGTAGAGGTACCAGTCCTGGAACAAGGGCTGGGTTTCTACTCCAACCTTTTCATCATCCCAAAGTCCAATGGAGATGTCAGGCCAATTTTGGACCTAAAGATGGTAAATACTTACCTAAAGATCCGCTCATTTCGGATGGAGTCCGTGCGGTCAGCGGCTGCCACACTCCAAAAGGACGACTTCATGGCGTCCATAGACATAAAGGATGCCTGCCTTCATGTTCCAATTTTTCAGCCACATCAGAGATATCTACGCTTTATGGTGGCTCCGCGTCATTTCCAATTCGTGGCGCTTCCCTTCGGGTTGGCTACGGCCCCCCGGGTGTTCACGAAGGTCCTAGCTCCAATCCTAGCCAAGCTAAGGATCCAAGGGGTCACGATCCTAGCATACCTGGACGACCTCCTAGTCATAGATCACTCGTCTCCCGGCTTGGAGCGAGCAGTGGCCCTCACGGTCCAATACCTTGAGAGGTTCGGCTGGGTCCTAAATCGAGAACAGTCAACATTCCAGCCCACAAGGCAGTTGGAATATCTCGGCATGAGGTTAGACACAGAACAACAAAGGGTGTTTCTACCTCTGATGAAGGTCAAAGCCATCAAGGAATTAATCCTACTGGTTCTAAGCAAGAAGGAACCGACTATTCGCCTATGTATGAGGTTACTAGGCAAGATGGTGGCCACATTCGAGGCGGTGCCGTACGCCCAGAGCCACACTCGCATCCTGCAGGCAGCCATCCTGTCAGCATGGAGCAGAAGGCCACAGGCCTTGGATATCCCGTTGCCGCTCTCATCAAGAGTCCGACAAAGTCTGTGTTGGTGGTTAGACCCTCAGAATCTACTGAAGGGGAAGTCTTTCAGCCCAGTGGCTTGGAAGACAGTGACCACAGACGCCAGCCTGACGGGCTGGGGAGCAATTTTGGATGGTTGCACTCGCCAAGGTACTTGGGCAAAGCCAGAGAGGCAGTTGCCCATCAACATCTTGGAGCTCAGAGCTGCTTGACTAGCCCTCAGGGCTTGGACGTCAAAATTACAGGGGTTCCCGGTGAGAATTCAATCAGACAATGCCACGGCTGTGGCATACATAAATCACCAAGGGGGAACCAGGAGTCAAGCCGCTCAGAGAGAGGTGAGCTTGATTCTCTTATGGGCAGAGGCTCATGTGCCCTGCATATCGGCAATATTCATTCCAGGAGTGGACAACTTTCAGGCGGACTTCTTAAGCCGCCAGACTCTATTGCCGGGGGAATGGTCTCTGCATCCACAAATCTTCCAAGCACTCTGCCAAAGATGGGGAGTGCCGGACGTGGATGTCATGGCATCGAGACTCAACAAGAAGCTAGACAGGTTCATATCCCGCTCAAGGGATCCGATGGCCTGCGGAACCGATGCGCTGGTTTGCCCTTGGCATCAGTTCAAACTTCTTTATGCTTTTCCCCCGCTCCAGTTACTACCCCGCCTGCTGCGCAGGATCAGGGTGGAGCACATACCAGTCATTCTGGTAGCTCCAGCATGGCCCAGAAGGGCATGGTACTCACTAATCCTAAAGATGGTAGTATGGGACACTTGGACTCTTCCTCTACGGCCAGACCTGCTATCGCAAGGTCCGATCCTCCACCCTGCCTTACGGCATCTAAATTTGACGGCCTGGAAGCTGAATCCCTGATTCTCAGGGGTAGAGGTCTGTCTCAGAAGGTAATCTCTACCCTAATCAGAGCCAGGAAACCGGTCTCTAGGGTGATTTATTACAGGGTCTGGAAGGCCTATGTAGGCTGGTGTGAGTCCAAGCTATGGCTTTCTCGCAAGTTTACCATCGATAGAGTTTTAAGTTTTCTCCAGCTAGTAGTGGATAAGGGATTGGCATTAAGCACAATCAAAGGACAGATTTCAGCTCTGTCAGTGTGGTTTCAGCGGCCGCTGGCCACCCACTCGCTGGTTAAGACCTTCCTTCAAGGGGTCTTACGTATTAAACCTCCAGTTAAATCCCCGCTTTGTCCGTGGGATTTAAATCTTGTTCTGTCAAGTTTGCAGAAACAACCGTTTGAGCCGTTGGCTGAAATTCCTTTGGTTTTACTGACAAGGAAGTTAGTATTTTTGGTCGCCATAGTTTCCGCAAGAAGAGTATCGGAACTGGCGGCCTTATCCTGTAAGGAACCATATCTTATTTTTCATAAGGACAAGGTCGTTCTCCGCCCTCATCCTTCCTTCCTACCGAAGGTTATATCCAGTTTTCATCTAAACCAGGATTTGGTATTACCATCCTTCTTCCCTAAACCTACTTCCAGAAAGGAAGGGTTGCTGCATACCTTGGATATTGTCAGGGCCATGAAGGCCTATCTTAAAGCTACAGAGGAGATCCGGAAAACGGATGTGTTGTTCATTTTACCGGATGGGCCCAAGAAAGGGCAGGCAGCTGCAAAGTCCACCATCTCTAGGTGGATTAAGCAGTTAATCACTCAGGCCTACGGCTTGAATGGGTTGCCTCCTCCAGTATCATTAAAGGCTCATTCTACTAGGTCCATGGGCGCCTCCTGGGCAGCACATCACCAGATCTCTATGGCTCAAGTTTGCAAGGCGGCAACCTGGTCTTCTGTCCACACGTTTACAAAATTCTACCAGTTGGACGTAAGAAGGAATACTGATACAGCCTTTGGGCAGGCAGTGCTGCAGGCTGCAGTTTGAGACCCTCGGATGCCGGGGGCTCCTCTTTTTTGAGTTAAATTTAAAATTTAAAATTATTTTTCTCAACTAAGTTGGATTTATTATGATTTGAGTATATCTCTAAATTAAATCCTTTTGTCTTGGAGATGTTCTCCCTCCCCTCATTGTAAGCATTGCTTTGGGACATCCCATATAGTAATGAATGCCGCTCTGTGTCCCGTGATGTAACGATAAAGAAAAAGAGATTTTTAATACAGCTTACCTGTAAAATCTTTTTCTTGGAGTACATCACGGGACACAGAGCTCCCACCCCTCTTTTGGGGACCATTTTGGGAGGCATACTGCTTGCTACAAAACTGAGGTACTCCTCCTATGGGAGGGGGTTATATAGGGAGGGGCATTTCCTGTTTGAGATTGCCAGTGTCAACACCTGAAGGTACTCCATATAACCCATATAGTAATGAATGCCGCTCTGTGTCCCGTGATGTACTCCAAGAAAAAGATTTTACAGGTAAGCTGTATTAAAAATCTCTTTTTTCAGCCCTAAAAATAATAAAGTCTGACTTAAGAGCCTCTATGAAAGAGGATCTGGCAGAGGCAATTCTCTTCCTTAGAACTCTACATTGAATTGATTTGCATTTGCTAAGCCTATAACTACATTTCAAGATTAATATAAACCATTTCTAGGTTTTACAGATTTTGTTTTTGGTTCATTATAGATAAGCTTTGTTTTTGTTCTAAATCAACCAAATAATGTGGTTTGTATTTTTGAACTGGTAAAGATCCTGTTCCTGATGTTTATGCCTGCTGCTACTATACAGCCACTTGATTGTTTTCATTGTGTTTGTCTTTTGCTTAAACTGTGCAATACAGTAGACTGTTGGCTTCCCAGCCAGTAGTCCTGTGGTAGGTTGCGTTTCTTTCCCTCAAGGAATGTATAAAATACATTTGCATATTAATACAGAGGAGTCGGAGTCGGGGAGTCGGAAGTACATAAAACTGAGGAGTCGGAACATTTATCTACCGACTCCACAGCCCTGACTGTAACTAATTACTTTTTTAAAGTAAGATGAGCAACACTGGGTATAAATGTGAAAGTGGGGTATACAACCACTTTAATGTTGTTGTAGACCTCTTGGCAGCCACCCTGACCAATTTTCTTCTCGTCTTTTTATCAATTTTGGAGGGACGTCCAGTTCTTGGTAATGTCACTATTGTGACATATTTTTCCCACCTGATGATGACTGTGTTCCATGGTATATCTAATGCCTTGGAAATTCTTTTGCACCCCTCTCCTGACTAATACCTTTTAACAATGAGATCCCTCTGACGCTTTGGAAGCTCTCTGTGGACTATGGTTTTTGCTGTAGGAGGTAACTAAGAAAATGTCTGCAAAGAATTACTAGAACAGCTGAACTTTTATTTGGGCTTAATCAGAGGCACTTTATATGATGGCAGGTGTGTACTGACTTTTATTTAACATGAGTTTGAATGTGATTGTTTAATTCTGAACACAGCTACACCCCCAGTTATAAGAGGGTGTGCACACTTATGCAACCACATTATTTTCGTTTATTGCCCCCTAAAAGATTTGAGTTTGTCTTTCAATTGGGTTGTACAGTTTAGAGGTCACATTTAGCCCTGGTTCACACTGGTGCGTTTTGACATGCGATTTGACATGTCCTAATTAGTGAGACGCAGCATCTGCGATTTCGGCCCACGACTTGCATGGCTCTGTAATCGCAGCCAATATCGGGACTCCCGCAGCCTAGTGTGAACCTGGGATAAAAGTGGGAAAAGTTCTGAAATGATTTATCTTTTGTCTCATTTTTTTTTTTACATTGCAGAAACTTGACATTTTAACAGGGGTGCGCAGACTTTTTATATCCACTGTATATACCATAGTTTGTGGACTCTATAACTTTCCTACAGACCTAATAATATACAGTGATTTGGGTTACTTTCACCAAAGGAATGAAGCAGAATCGATTTTGGCCTAAATTTATCAAGAAAGATTATTTATTTTCAAAATGTTGAAACGGAAATGGAAGAAAAATGTGCTTTATTTTGTAAAAATCTTCTGTCTTTGTTTTATTTAGCAAAAATAATAAACCCGGAGGTGATTATCTACCACCAAAAGAATGCTCTATTTGTGGGGAAAAAAATAGAATTTGGGTACAGTGTTGCTTGACTACACAATTGTCAATTCAAGTGTGACTGCACTGAAAGCTGAAAATTGGCCTGGCAGGAAGAGGGTGAAAGTGCCCTGTATTGAAGTGGTTAAAGCCAACCCTACATGGCATGATAATAAGTAACAGCTGCTCATGTGTGTCTGATTTGCTGACTTGGGCTCTGGTTCAGCTTCATTGTTGACCTCAAAGATCCCTAGAAAGTGTAGCTGTGAGCCAATAAAAGATCATTCCTTGCTGTATCCAGAATTCGCCCATAGCAATAAACAATATGAACACGCTGGATTCTTCAAGACAATACAGTTGTAATATAACTATACAAATGACAGTGTAGTATTAACAGTACCAATTATTCCACTTCCCCGTAATACAGTATGAGATGTGTGGTAAAGATACGTTTTTAATTAATTGTTTACTGATTCTGAAATGACCGTATGATATATCTTATTACTGTTTTCCTAACTAGCATTTTCTTCTGGCCAACAGAAGCTGGGATATCTGAAGAAGCCGCTCAGGAAGCACTGCAGATTTTGAAAAGACAAGGCCGTGATTCACAGATACTAAAGTATACTGCTTTGGAACTGCTTGAGCAGGAGCAAGCTCAGGGGTGTATCATCACATTCTGCTCAGCCTTGGATGAAATCCTTGGGGGAGGCATGCCACTGGGAAAGATCACTGAGATTTGTGGGCCCCCTGGTGTGGGAAAGACACAGTTATGGTAAAGGAGCTTGATCTGTCACACTGGTTCCATACTGTAGTGTGCAATATATGTGTTCTATACATAGGGGCTGATTTATACGACAGAGGCTGATTGCCAGATCAAGCCACAGCATGTCTGAATTATCATTCTTCTGTGGAAAATGCAGGCCTCAATAACGTTTAGCACACTTGCAATATAATAGCATTCGATTTGACCAATGAGATGCTATTAATGCCTGGAACACCCCCACCTTCTCAACACACACTACTGTAGACATTCAGACTCCTTCAGAGAGGTAAAGGAGTATTTGTCTTTAATTCTCTACATCCTCTTCAAGGTCACTATATAAATAAACCTGCTGGACAAATGTGGGCAGATCTAGTCGCCTCAAAGAATTTGTCTTCTCTATAGTGTAGTTACAGTACAAAACATCAGAGTTGTCTTGAACAAAAACTACTAGTAGTATATGGCTGCTCAAGTCCAAAGGCCCTATGCCGTGTGTGCTTGAATGGAAGTACCTGTTCCTTAATTATTGAAAAATATTGTTCCCTTAGGCCCCTTTCACACAGGGCGGATCAGTAATGAGCCGGCGGATTACAGGGCGGTCCCCGCACACTGTGCAGGGACCCGCCCTGTCTTTTCTCCGCTCTCCCCTATGGGGGGATCGGATGAACACGGACCGTCTGTCCGTGTTCACCCGATCCTCCAGACGGGTGGAAAAGTAGGTTTTTCCTCCGTCGCACTTTGGCGGAGCGGGTCGGATGTCAGCGGGCATGTCACCGCTGACATCCGCGGCTCCATAGAGGAGCATTCATTCAGGTCCGCCTAAAGGACTGGCAGGCGGACCTGAACGGGCCTCCCGTGTGAAAGAGCCCTTAGGGTTCGTTCACATTACAGGTATATGTTGTGACCTACATTTTTCTGCACAAGGATAACACGAGTCACTGCTAAAGAAAATGGAAAACAATTGTTTTCTATGTGCTTCATTCACACCACAGCAGAGCAATGATGTGCAGTGCTGTGCAGACAAATGCAGGCATGTTTAATAAGGTGCCATTTATGAAACTTTAAAAATGTAAACCATGTGATGTGCTAAAGCACTTTTCTTCATGGTTGGCACACAACAGACACCAGTTCACTGGGAAGCTCAGTGTACTGTTGCGTCTCCCTTCCCCAGCTCCTTTGCAGCCGAGAACAGAGAGAATGTGATCACTTATAAAAAAACATTATAAATATCTATTTTAAACGGAATAGGTTGTTTTACAAGGTGATTCTTTACAAGAGTTTTGTCTGTTTGTGAAGACTAGGAGGCTAATATGCAGTAGAGATTTTAGCCTACAATATTCACTCTGTTTTTAACACGTACATTTTTGCTTTCCCTCCATTGTATACACAAAGGGATAATTCACACAGGTGTCAACCGGGTGGTAAAATGTGGTCTGCATTTATCCTTCCCCTGACCAGTTTGCATTCCATTCCACCATGGATTGTTTTTCAGAAGGTGTTGGCCCCTTTCACATTGGAGCGGGAGCCGCGGTGGCGCTATAGCGCTGCTAAAAATAGCGGCGCTATATCGCCGGTATTGCCACGGGAATTGGCCACTAGCGGTGTGGTATTAACCCCCGCTAGAGGCCGATAAAGGGTTAATACCGCCCGCCATGCGCAATGCGCCGCTCCTCTCACCACTCCAAAGATGCTGCTGACAGGAGATTTTTTTCTCTCCGGCCAGTGCATCGCCTCAGTGTGAAAGCCCTCGGGCTTTCACATTGAGTAGGCAGTGAAGGAGTTTTTCAGGCGGTATAGCAGCGCTATTTTTAGCGCTGTACCGCCTGAAAAACTCCTCGGTGTGAAAGGGGTCTTAGTGAAACCGTGGGGAAAAGCCTTAATTCTATAATATACAGTATATCACAAAGGCGAGTACACCCCCTCAAATTTTTGCAAATATTTTATTATATCTTTTCATGTGTTGCGTTTTTGAGGGGACAGCAAATTTACACTGTTATACAAGCTGTACACTCACTACTTTACATTGTAGCAAAAGTGTAATCTCTTCAGTGTTGTCACATGAAATTATATATAATAAAATATTTACAAAAATGCAAGGGGTGCACTCACTTTTGTGGGATACTATATAATTTTTCTCTTGTAATATAATATTTTTTAATTTCTTATCATTTGTTTCAATTTATGTAACTGTGATGTGGTGTCATATTTTCTTTCTTTTGTTTAAGCTCCCCCTCTGGTCTCCATTTTTTTCCCCCAGTATGCAGCTGGCAGTGGATGTACAGATACCAGAGTGCTTTGGAGGCAATGATGGCGAAACTGTTTACTTTGATACCGAGAGTAGCTTCAGAGTGGAAAGACTGGTGGAAATTGCAAATGCTTGTGTTTTGCACTGTAGTCTTATTACTCAAGCCCACCAAGAAGAAGGTGTGTGTTGTGTGTGTGTAATTTTTAAGTGGCTTGATTTTTTTTTTTTACATTCTAGTGTATTAAAAAAAAAATGTATGTACTTCTTTGAACAGTAAAGCCGGCCATAGATGGTTTGAATCTCGAATGGGCAGCCTAAATGTACCCAAGTTGATCGAACGAACAACTTTGGTACAACCAGCCTATCGGCTTTTACATGGGATTATCACTAGCGAAAGAAAATTGCTCCATCTATGGCTGGCTTTAGATTACCAAAATGTATTTCCAATTAATGGGTTCTGTAATTTAAAAAGAGAGCTCCACTAAACAAAAACTGTCCTTGGCTACTGCTATCAATGTCAAAGCTGATCCGATATAATAGTAAAAAGGAGGCGTTTTCTTTTTTTCCAGACGCAGGAATTCACCATTGCAGCTTACTGTAAAAAAAATTGTGAAAAAAATGTAATTTCTAGTTTTTCCTTGAAGCTGTATTACACTCAGTACTCTACTGACAGCTTGTATTTTTCAGAGTAAATTGCTATGTGCTTATTTAGCAACACTTTGGGGACAGTTTGGATTAAAAGTACATACTACCCAAGCCATGAGATCTTTAACCCTTTGTAAAGTTAGTGTTAAAATCTAGTTTACAACTGATAAGTAAGATCTGCCAGCACAGTACAGACAGGGTTACCTATGTTAAAAATAAGTCTTAACATTACATAGATGGGGACGGCTGAAGCTGGCCATAGTTCAGCTGGAACCAACCAAATTCAATTCAGTTTGTGGCCATTCCTGATCTGTTTGATCAATTTCTGTGCAAGGGACTTGCTGGAAAACTTTTGATCAGTAGCTGTAGCCACTGTTCAGTGGTAACTGTCAGAATACAATACCCCAGCGGGGGTAATTTCGCCATACATCGTCTATATCCAGCTTAGATTTTTTTTTCAGCAACTGAAGAGGTAAACGGCAGTCCTAACCTCCCTCACCTCCCAGGTTCTGACATTTCCTGGTAGTGTCAAAGCTTGCCTGCATCCCAAAGGTTTTTAATAGCCAGGCATACAGCCTGTCATAGTAATGCCAAACTGGCTGCTGCAAGAACGTTCACCTCAAGGTTAAAGTCTCTTTTTACATCTTACTGACCATACAACACAAATATGGAATCAATGCCCAGCTGCCACATATAAGCTGGTAGTCAGCATGAAGGGGTTAATTAGCAACCATATTGTTGCATGGCTGCACACAATTAAAAATCCCTTTGCAGGTACAAAATAAACATATACGGAGTGCAGCAGTATTCTGATGCCCCATACAGACGATCGTTTTTTGTGATGAAAAAACATGACGTTTTTGAAAACGTCATTTAAAATGATAGTGTGTGGGGAAAATGTCGTTTTATGTCTTCAGAAAAACGACCAAAAAAAAATTCGAACATGCTCGAATTTTTTGTCGTTTTTCAAAATGTCATTTTTTGTGTCAATGAAAATGATAGTGTGTGGGCAAAACGACGTTTTTAAACCCGCACATGCCCAGAAGCAAGTTTTGAGACGGGAGGTAAAACTACCATTCATAATGGAGTAAGCACATTCATCACGCTTTAACAGACAAAAAAGCACGAATCATCTTTTACTAACAAGTAACCAGCTAAAAGCAGCCTCAAGGCGAATAGAACTTCCCCTTTAGAGTGCCGTCACTTTGTTCATCATTTTTCAAAACGATGGTGTGTATGCTCCATCATTTTTGAAAATGAAGTTTCAAAAATGTCGTTTTTTTTCATCACTTCAAACGTCATTTTTTTTTCATCACAAAAAACGACCGTCTGTATGGGGCATTAGACGTTTCCCTGGTATTTTGCTTTAAATGGAAAAAGTCACCATTTAAAGGAAATCACCATAACATCCTGGCAACATCCTAGCCTTAGTAAAAAGATAAGCAGGTATATTATATTTATTTGTTTTAAATATTTTTTTTTTTTTTTTTGCTTTTCTTCAGTTGCTTCCTGGTTTCTGGCCTAGGCCAAGGTGTTATCCTACATCCCAACAGGGGCAGCATGTCTATTAAGGGTGCTGCCCTCTTTATTTATGCATCCGGCCCCTTTCAGGATGCCGGATGCCTGGATTCCAATGCGGGGAGGGGGTTTTGAAGCACTGTTTAGAGCCAGAGGCTCTAATAGGCTTCAAAACAGGATGGACTTGGGGCGCAGAGAATATGAACAGAGCCCACCCAGGTATGTTACAATAGCGACTAAATATTTGCTATTAAAACACTGATCTCCTCCCAGCCAATCAGTAAGCGGGTCGTGAGACCCCCATCACCCAATTAGCTGAAAAGACAGGTGATCCTATTGGATGCCTAGGAGGAGGGGAGGAGATGCAGGGCCACTAGGATGGAGGAAATGCCTGATCCCACTTCCCTCAGGGCCCACTGCCGATGCCCGCCAACTAGATGGGGTATGACAGTGGGCTGGGGGGGGGGGTGTTTGAGGTGCCGCCAGGGGGGGGGGGCGCAGGGTGGTTGTTAGACCGTGGTTTTTCTTCCACTTTAATCTCTATGGGAACTCTCTGTTTCTTCCCAGGTGTTTTCAGCAGATAAGCAGATACAAAGTTGTGTACAAACATTAGACCTTTTGTAATATATCATATCACTTCTGTAGGTAGCTGCTGCAAGGATTTAATGCTAAATTGTAAATCTATACGATTTTTAGGCACTAGAAAATGTTTCTGTTGGCTGTAGAAAAACGAGTCCTAATAAATGAAATGTAATCGTAGTGAAATTTTTACTCCACATTTAATAGTCATGCATACACCCTATATACACATGTTTACTAACTGTGGAGCAATATTTTTTTCAGTTTTGTCCTAAATAATTTTTTTATAATGTATTTTTCAGGTCACAGACTAGCTATGCAAAGGTTTACTGTTAATAACATCCTATCACAGATTTATTACTTTTCTTGTCAAGACTACATTGAGCTACTTGCTCATATACATACCCTCAAAGACTTCCTAGCAAAGCACTTAAAGGTTAGTAAGTTTATTTTAATCAAGTGTACTAAAACATCCTCTCTATAATACAGTCATGTAAAAAATTAAGGACACCCCATGGTTGGTGACTTTGTCAACATATTTTAAAAGGCAGATACAAAAAGAAGGAAGTCCAGCTTGAGCTCATTTGGCTGGGCTTTTCCTATGGGTCACAGGCAAGCAATTTGTTTTGCACTCCTGTGACCAGTTTTCAGCAGAGAGCAGCCTGAAGTCCGCTTTCTGCTGACATCACTGGAATCAGTCCAGGTACAGCAGAGGTGTCCAAACTTTTTCCATAGAGGGCTAGATTTGATGAAGTGAATATGCGTGAGGGCCGACCATTTTGCCTGACATTCTTTGAACCATTAAAATTCGGTTTAAGTGTGTTCATCCGAGCACTAATACACTGCCCAACAAAAATTATCTTGCCTTTGTGTGTGGTGAAGAGATGATCTCGAGTGTGTTATTTGGATATACTGTATTTATCGGCGTATAACACACACCTTCACTAAGATGGAAGTTTTAGGGGGGAAAAAAAATGTAAATAAAAAACTGTGAAGCAAAATAAGGGTCAGTGCCCATCAATGCAGCCTCACCATTGCCATAATTGCTCTTTAATACGAAGTTCCGCCTCCTATGACAGACAGAACAGTCATCCAATGGCATCCCAAGAGACGGGACTTCCTATTACATATGCCGCCGAGTAAACAGGAGATTCTCCTGTATGTAATCTGAAGGCGCTCATCCCGCCCCCTCCCTGTCCCCTCCGAGGCAACACTGATAAATACGGTATATATGTTTTGTGGCCCTGGGGGCCACAAAAGATATATATCCAAGTCATCAGGGGTGCCATACTAAACTGAAACGTGGGCCACATTTGGCCCGCGGGCCGGATTTTGGACATGCCTGAGGTACAGCATCATTTAGACAATAAAGTCTGGATCTGCCAGGGGCCTGGACTGATGCCTGTCTCAGCGAGCCACCGAAAGACTATGACAGACGCTCCCCGCCTCTCCACAGCTCAGAGCTCCAGTGAGCGTGGAGGAGCCGATAGGAGAGCTGCTGATCGAACGTCGGCAGCTCTCTGCTCAGGGATCTGTGAGAACTGAGCCATCGGCTGTGTTCGATCGCTCGGTTCTCAGTGCAGAGGCGGCAGGGGACATTGGACTGATGCTGCATCCACCTAGGTAAGTATGAATGGGCCAAAAAAACAACAACTTACTTTAAACCCTCCATTTATCAGTGCTCAGATAAAGGTGATACTTCACTAGAAAGTTCACAATAATAGGGTCCACAACACAGGTGGAACATATCAAAAAATTAAGAACAGGCATAAAAGAGGAATCGCATCTTATACCACCAGTTATTGCTGACACAAAGGGTTTCCATATAAAGTAGAAATTCAGCACAAAAAAAGGTTCCTTTAAAGCAAACAGCAATCCCACTAAGAAAACACCCTCTAGGGGAAATATTAGAACTCATGCTTCACCACCACCCACTGGCACGTCGGCACAGGCTGTGAGTATACATAATGCGCAACAAGTGTAAGCAACACATGAAAAAGGAAGTGCAAATGTGAATAAGCCCTTAAAATGTGACCTAAACGACTTTGAAAAAGGCATGACTATTGGAGCCAGGGGATCTGATGTAACATAGCATTGTGTTGTATAGATGACTATTAGAAACATGGTAATCCCAGAAATCATATAGGTAACCATTAGAAACATGTAGCTCCTTGAAATTGTATATGTTTCTTTTATATATACAGTACAATGCCTTGAAAAAGTATTCAGACCCCTTGAAATGTTCCACATTTTGTCACGTTACAAGCAAAAACCTAAATGTATTTTATTGGGATTTTTTGTGATGGACCGACGACACAATGGGGCACGTAATTGTGAATTAGAAGGAAAATTATAAATGTTTTTATTTTTTTACAAATATCTGAAAAGATTGGTGTGCATTTGTATTTAGCCCTCCTGATTTAATACTTTGTAGAACCACTTTTTGCTGCAATTACAGCTGCAAGTCTATTTGGGGATGTCTCTATCAGATTTGCACATCTGGAGAGTGACATTTTTGCACATTCTTCTTTGCAAAATATTCTCAATTGGATTTAGGTCTGGACTTTGGTCCATTCTATGCCTTGATCTAAACCATTCCATTGTAGCTCTGGCTGTATGTTTAGGGTTGTTGTCCTGCTGGAAGTTTCAACTTCCACCCCAGTCTAAAGTCTTTTGCAGACTCTAACAGGTTTTCTTCTAAGATTGCCCTGTATCTGTGTCAATCCATCTTATTATTATTATTATTATTTTTATAATTATTTATAGTTATTTATTATATTATAATTTATTATTTAGTGTTTCAAACTATCATAGCTGGGATATTTACTAAACTAATTTGGACAGATTTAAGTGCGTTATGAATAAGATTTGCAGGCCTACAATTTAAAACGGCAACTTTTTATGCAAAACAATGTACCGATTTGAGTCGCAAAAATCTGACATAATCATACCGCCCAGGGTGGCTACACAGTTATGTTAACTACTTAACCCCCGGAACATATTGCTGCCCAAAGACCAGAGGACTTTTTGCGATTCGGGACTGCGCCGCTTTAACTGACAATTGCGCGGTCGTGCGACGTGGCTCCCAAACAAAATTGGCGTCCTTTTTTTCCCACAAATAGAGCTTTCTTTTGGTGGTATTTGATCACCTCTGCGGTTTTTATTTTTTGCGCTATAAACAAAAATAGAGCGACAATTTAAAAAAAAAAATAATATTTTTTACTTTTTGCTGTAATAAATATCCCCCAAAAATATATAAAAAAACTTTTTTTTCCTCAGTTTAGGCCGATACGTATTCTTCTACATATTTTTCGGAAAAAAAATCGCAATAAGCGTTTATTGATTGGTTTGCGCAAAAGTTATAGCGTTTACAAAATAGGGGGTATTTTTATGGCATTTTTATTAATATTTTTTTTACTAGTAATGGCGGCGATCAGCGATTTTTTTTTCGGTATTGCGACATTATGGCGGACACTTCGGACATTTTTGACACATTTTTGGGACCATTGGCATTTTTATAGCGATCAGTGCTATAAAAATGCATTAGATTACTATAAAAATGCCACTGGCAGTGAAGGGGTTAACACTAGGGGGCGGGGAAGGGGTTAAGTATGCCTGGGTGTGTTCTTACTGTGGGGGGGGGGGGTGGCCTCACTAGGGGAAACACTGATTTTCTGTTCATACATTGTATGAACAGAAAATCAGCATTTCCCCTGCTGACAGGAACGAGAGCTGTGTGTTTACACACACAGCTCCCGTTCCCCGCTCTGTACCGAGCGATCGCGTGTGCCCGGCGGCGATCGCGCCCGCCGGGCACACGCACGGGAGTCGGGGGCGAGCGGGGAGCGCGCGCCTCCGGCGGCGCGCACGCGCCCCCTAGTGGCGGCTATACGATAGGACGTATAGCTACGGGCTCTCGCCCAGGAGAGCCGACCTGCCGCCGTATAATGACGGTGGCTGGTCGGCTAGTGGTTAAAGGGGTTGTAAAGGTAAACATTTTTTTCCCTAAATAGCTTCCTTTACCTCAGTGCAGTCCTCCTTCACTTACCTCATCCTTCCATTTTGCTTTTAAATGTCCTTATTTCTTCTGAGAAATCCTCACTTCTTGTTCTTCTGTCTGTAACTACACACAGTAATGTGAGGCTTTCTCCCTGGTGTGGAGAAAGCCTCTTGAGGGGGGAGGGGGCAAGCAGGAGGGTCAGGACACTCTCTACTTTGCAGATAGAGAAAGGAGCTGTGTGTTACTGGGCATCCTGACACTCCTGCTTGCCCCCTCAAGAGTGAGTATTTCTCAGAAGAAATAAGGACATTTAAAAGCAAAATCAAAGGATTTTTTTTTTTTAAAGCCTATGGCGTGTGTAACACACCCAAAAAACTCCACCCGGTGCAGAAAAAAATGTGCACACGCATAAAGAGTGTTCACAAAAACGTGTAGACGGGTGCAACGTCAAGTGGTCCTCCTGTGAAGAAGGGACCCAAAACCCTGATCCCCCGGGGGGGTTAGGCTCCAGACGGGGACTGAGATACTGTGGTCCGAGCAACCGAAGCCGACAAGGACCCAACTTCCTCGGAGGGACTGCCGAAACAGTACTAGGTGGGGCTCCCCCGAAGGGAGACCCCATGAGAGCAGGCAGACTAAGCCAGAAGGCCATGTCCACCCACTCCCAAGACGTTCATGGCTGGACCGAGGACCGGCACCCTAATAGTCAAACAGTGAACAAAACGTGCACAAACAAAAATAAGACAAAAACGTGACAAACATAGGCTTAAATAAAAGAAAGTGGGGGGAAAGGGATAGTGAAGAGGAGAGTGAAAGAAGTGGTCATTGTGTTCAAAAATGACCAGGCCCTCCGGCCAGGAATAAAAAATTCCTCTGGTCCTAGCCAGGAGGCAGGTGCTAAAAAAAGGGTGTATCTGGTGCAGTGACGTGGTATCTTTAAATCAGTGTCCCTAACACAGTGATTCTCAGAAACCCCTGGACTGCCACTCCAGGGGCACATGCATCATAGTCTTTTCGTTCCAAATGTAACCCCCCGACCGGCCAGTGCAGCCCTCCACCCCTGCCAGATAGAGAGCCCTTCAAGGTTTTCTTGGGGAGAGCTGCCGCTCCAGTTAGCAGCCCCCACCAATACTAGCCTTTCCAGACCCCCCGTCAACCCAGCGGATTTGCATGGTCTTGCCCCGTCTCATCCCAGGGCATTACCAGCTCCTCCAACCGGATCGCTGACAGAGATAGCGCCTACACCAGCCGGCCAGAAGGCCAGACTAGAACTCGGCAAAAAGACCAGACCAAGTGCAGCCACCCATCCTCACCAGGATCACCCTTCCAGATGGCTCAGACTCGACCATTGGCCGGCCCCCAGTATCTATCGGGCAGCTCGGCATAGCCCCTGCTGAAACCACCCTTCCAGGTGCAATGACGTCATTGGATTGCATCCACCCTCCCAACAGAGGTGCTTCAGCGCTCCTCTGACAACTGATAAGAACAGATACTACACTTGATCTTAGCCAAAAGGCAGAGAAGCGTCAGGGAAGACACCACGATCAGCACAGCCTGGGGGGTGCAATGGCCGAGCCTTGCCCTGGGAGAACCACCTTCATGATCATGGTGTCTCCCCTGCCAGGTAAGTATCGAAAAATCGAAGGATGAGTTAAATGAAGGAGGACTGCACTAAGGTAAAGGAAGCTATTTATGGAATTTTTTTTTTTTTTTTTACCTTTACAACCCCTTTAAGCAAGTGCCAATGGTCATCAATTTCATATGTTGGTTGAAACGCGGTCACTAACTGAAACAGAAACGGCTGTGTAGGAGGCTTAACACTGGGTGACAAACAGGCTAACTCTGCTACTAAGGTGAGATTGTGGAAGACAGTTAGTTTTTGGGGGGAGGGAAGCGCAAGACACGTCGTAAGAGAAATTGTAAAATTGTTTAATTTGCATATAAACAAAGCGTTGAACATATTTTATCTATATACATAAGGCGATGGCATGCAAAAAAGAATTCATGTATGTACACGCACACATCTCAAATTGCATAGTATCCCATAGAAATAACTAGTATAAAAAGCCAATGCTTATTAAATAATGGCTACAAATGGGTTAAAGGATGCAAATAAATGAGCGTTGAGGTCAAGCTATGTGTTGGGAACCTGGTGACATTGATAGGCTCAACACGTTTTGCGGCCAGTTGCAACTCATGAGCAAACGCATAGCATATCTGAAGAAATTAAAAAAGGTACCAAATAGGATCTAATGTTTTGCCTAGATAGTGAGAGAGAAGGTAGGGGCAAGGGGAAACAAGGTGTGCATCTCCCTGGAATACTTGCGTATAAAAAGCTCCAAATAAGCAGTGTTGAAAGTCATTATCTGTGAGGCAAGTTTATCACGGGAGCTCAGGGAATGAACCCAAGGAGGAAGCGAGTGCACCAACACACCCCAGGAGCACCCTCCAAATGTAATAGGCAAAGGTGAAAAAATTCTAATATGTCTGTAGAGTAAATGATAATGGACCAATATATATGAATAATACCAGTATATACATACAGTATTCATGAACTATAAACCAACCCGCATTATTGCCTGAAAAAGTGAAAAGCATAGTCGATACAAAGTGAAGGCAATCGTATATCACAAAGAGAAAGGAAAAGAACAAAAAAAAAAAGTGAAAAATCACATGAAATTCCCCAAAGGGGAAAGGGTGAAGAAAAACAGAGGTGTGCAGTCTTGGTGACGGAGGGGAAATGACGGGGACAGTTACCTGGTGATATTGCACAGAGACATGCTCCTGAGTTGCAAATGGCCACAAAACGTGTTGAGCCTATCAAAGTCATCATGGTCCAAACACATGGCTTGACCTTAAAGGGTCACTAAAGGAAAAAATTTTATCAGCTATATAGCTTCCTTTACCTCATTGCAGTGCAGTTTTCATTTCCTGCTTGTTCGTTTTTCCTCTGAATTCTGAGTTCTGTCTTGTCATTTCTCTCCACTTCCTGGTTGTGTAGATAAGAAAATGATCACTGAGCGAGGAGTTCTCAGTGTGGTCAGTAACGTGCTCGTTCCCTCTGCTTAGACTACAGGTCTGCGTGAGAACGTTGTGCACGTCTGTGTAGACTAGAAGGAGCTGTGAGATCGTGGGTGTGTCTAACACTCCAGCACCTCCTCTCTATCTGAAAGATTCGTTTCAGGCTCTGCCCTGCCTGGATCCCGCCCCCTTTGCTAAGAGGAAAACTTCACTAAAGACACTGACTTTCCAAGCAGCTGCTGAGGGAGGACAAACGTTGCAGAAAAGCCCAAAAAAAAATGGGAAATCTTTCACTCTGTTTCATCATCAGATACAATATCATTGCAATATAAAACTTATTATCAAATGTATGTTGCTGGTTTTTCTCCCTATGCAATAATGCATGTGCCTCCTAATCCCATCCCATCCCTCTCTCACCTCAATATGACCTACATCCATCCATCCGTTCATCCCATCCCTCTCTCACCTCAATATGACCTACATCCATCCATCCGTTCATCCCATCCCTCTCTCACCTCAATATGACCTAGATCCATCCATCCATCCGTTCATCCCATCCCTCTCTCACCTCAATATGACCTAGATCCATCCATCCATCCATCCATCCCATCCCTCTCTCACCTCAATATGACCTAGATCCATCCATCCATCCATCCCATCCCTCTCTCACCTCAATATGACCTAGATCCATCCATCCGTCCGTTCATCCCATCCCTCTCTCACCTCAATATGACCTCCATCCATCCGTTCATCCCATCCCTCTCTCACCTCAATATGACCTCCATCCATCCATCCGTTCATCCCATCCCTCTCTCACCTCAATATGACCTCCATCCATCCATCCGTTCATCCCATCCCTCTCTCACCTCAATATGACCTCCATCCATCCATCCGTTCATCCCATCCCTCTCTCACCTCAATATGACCTAGATCCATCCATCCGTTCATCCCATCCCTCTCTCACCTCAATATGACCTCCATCCATCCATCCGTTCATCCCATCCCTCTCTCACCTCAATATGACCTCCATCCATCCGTTCATCCCATCCCTCTCTCACCTCAATATGACCTCCATCCATCCATCCGTTCATCCCATCCCTCTCTCACCTCAATATGACCTCCATCCATCCATCCGTTCATCCCATCCCTCTCTCACCTCAATATGACCTAGATCCATCCGTTCATCCCATCCCTCTCTCACCTCAATATGACCTAGATCCATCCGTTCATCCCATCCCTCTCTCACCTCAATATGACCTCCATCCATCCATCCGTTCATCCCATCCCTCTCTCACCTCAATATGACCTCCATCCATCCATCCATCCGTTCATCCCATCCCTCTCTCACCTCAATATGACCTAGATCCATCCATCCATCCGTTCATCCCATCCCTCTCTCACCTCAATATGACCTCCATCCATCCATCCATTCATCCCATCCCTCTCTCACCTCAATATGACCTAGATCCATCCGTTCATCCCATCCCTCTCTCACCTCAATATGACCTAGATCCATCCGTTCATCCCATCCCTCTCTCACCTCAATATGACCTAGATCCATCCATCCATCCGTTCATCCCATCCCTCTCTCACCTCAATATGACCTAGATCCATCCATCCATCCGTTCATCCCATCCCTCTCTCACCTCAATATGACCTCCATCCATCCATCCGTTCATCCCATCCCTCTCTCACCTCAATATGACCTAGATCCATCCGTTCATCCCATCCCTCTCTCACCTCAATATGACCTAGATCCATCCGTTCATCCCATCCCTCTCTCACCTCAATATGACCTAGATCCATCCATCCATCCGTTCATCCCATCCCTCTCTCACCTCAATATGACCTAGATCCATCCATCCATCCGTTCATCCCATCCCTCTCTCACCTCAATATGACCTACATCCATCCATCCGTTCATCCCATCCCTCTCTCACCTCAATATGACCTAGATCCATCCATCCATCCGTTCATCCCATCCCTCTCTCACCTCAATATGACCTCCATCCATCCATCCGTTCATCCCATCCCTCTCTCACCTCAATAAGACCTCCATCCATCCATCCGTTCATCCCATCCCTCTCTCACCTCAATATGACCTAGATCCATCCATCCATCCGTTCATCCCATCCCTCTCTCACCTCAATATGACCTCCATCCATCCATCCATTCATCCCATCCCTCTCTCACCTCAATATGACCTAGATCCATCCGTTCATCCCATCCCTCTCTCACCTCAATATGACCTAGATCCATCCGTTCATCCCATCCCTCTCTCACCTCAATATGACCTAGATCCATCCATCCATCCGTTCATCCCATCCCTCTCTCACCTCAATATGACCTAGATCCATCCATCCATCCGTTCATCCCATCCCTCTCTCACCTCAATATGACCTCCATCCATCCATCCGTTCATCCCATCCCTCTCTCACCTCAATATGACCTAGATCCATCCGTTCATCCCATCCCTCTCTCACCTCAATATGACCTAGATCCATCCGTTCATCCCATCCCTCTCTCACCTCAATATGACCTAGATCCATCCATCCATCCGTTCATCCCATCCCTCTCTCACCTCAATATGACCTAGATCCATCCATCCATCCGTTCATCCCATCCCTCTCTCACCTCAATATGACCTACATCCATCCATCCGTTCATCCCATCCCTCTCTCACCTCAATATGACCTAGATCCATCCATCCATCCGTTCATCCCATCCCTCTCTCACCTCAATATGACCTCCATCCATCCATCCGTTCATCCCATCCCTCTCTCACCTCAATAAGACCTCCATCCATCCATCCGTTCATCCCATCCCTCTCTCACCTCAATATGACCTACATCCACATGTGCGAAAGTGATTTGATGAATGGATGGATGGATATAGGACAGTCTGATCCGTGCATCAAATCACTTTTGCACGTATCAGACTGTCCTCTATCCATCCATCCATTCATCAAATCCCTTTAGCGCGTATTAAACTCTCCTCTATTTATCCATCCATTCATCAAATAACTTTGGCTGTTATGAGTTTGTTCTACATTCATCCATCCATTCATCAAATCCCTTTCACATGTAATAAACTGTCCTATATCCATCCATCCATTCATCAAATCTCTTTCGCACGCATAAGACTGTCCTATATCCATCCATTCATCAAATCCCTTTCGCTTTTATCAGTCTGACCTACATCTATCCATTCATCAAATCACTCTCTCAATTCAGTCTGACCTACGTCCATCCATCCGTTCATCAAATCTCTATCGCACGTGTGGATGTAGGTCAGACTGAGCTGTGAGAGGAATTTGATGAATGGATGGATGGATAGAGGAGACTTTGATACGTACGAAAGGGATTTGATGAATGGATGGATGTAGTTCAGACTAATAAGAGCAAAAGGGATTTGATGAATGGATGGATAAATAGAGGACAGTTTAATACGTGTGAAAGGGATTTGATGAATGGATGGATGGATATTAGGACAGTCTGATAACAGCGAAAGGGATTTGATGAACGGATCAGACTGTCCTATATACATCCATCCATCAAATCCCTTTCGCTCTTATCAGTCTGACCTACATCCAGAGACAGCGGACATGATACAGGAGGTGGAGGACAGAGACAGCGGACATGATACAGGAGGTGGAGGACAGAGACAGCGGACATGATACAGGAGGTGGAGGACAGGGACAGCGGACATGATACAGGAGGTGGAGGACAGGGACAGCGGACATGGTACAGGAGGTGGAGGACAGAGACAGCGGACATGATACAGGAGGTGGAGGACAGCGGACATGGTACAGGAGGTGGAGGACAGAGACAGCGGACATGATACAGGAGGTGGAGGACAGAGACAGCGGACATGATACAGGAGGTGGAGGACAGAGACAGCGGACATGATACAGGAGGTGGAGGACAGGGACAGCGGACATGGTACAGGAGGTGGAGGACAGAGACAGCGGACATGATACAGGAGGTGGAGGACAGAGACAGCGGACATGATACAGGAGGTGGAGGACAGGGACAGCGGACATGGTACAGGAGGTGGAGGACAGAGACAGCGGACATGATACAGGAGGTGGAGGACAGAGACAGCGGACATGGTACAGGAGGTGGAGGACAGAGACAGCGGACATGGTACAGGAGGTGGAGGACAGAGACAGCGGACTTGATACAGGAGGTGGAGGACAGAGACAGCGGACATGGTACAGGAGGTGGAGGACAGAGACAGCGGACATGGTACTGGAGGTGGAGGACAGAGGCAGCGGACATGGTACTGGAGGTGGAGGACAGAGACAGCGGACATGATACAGGAGGTGGAGGACAGAGACAGCGGACATGGTACAGGAGGTGGAGGACAGAGACAGCGGACATGGTACTGGAGGTGGAGGACAGAGGCAGCGGACATGGTACTGGAGGTGGAGGACAGAGACAGCGGACATGATACAGGAGGTGGAGGACAGAGACAGCGGACATGGTACTGGAGGTGGAGGACAGAGGCAGCGGACATGGTACTGGAGGTGGAGGACAGAGACAGCGGACATGATACAGGAGGTGGAGGACAGAGACAGCGGACATGGTACTGGAGGTGGAGGACAGAGACAGCGGACATGGTACTGGAGGTGGAGGACAGGGACAGCGGACATGGTACTGAAGGTGGAGGACAGAGACAGCGGACATGATACAGGAGGTGGAGGACAGAGACAGCGGACATGATACAGGAGGTGGAGGACAGGGGCAGCGGACATGATACAGGAGGTGGAGGACAGAGACAGCGGACATGATACAGGAGGTGGAGGACAGGGACAGCGGACATGGTACAGGAGGTGGAGGACAGAGACAGCGGACAAGGTACAGGAGGTGGAGGACAGAGACAGCGGACATGATACAGGAGGTGGAGGACAGAGACAGCGGACGTGGTACAGGAGGTGGAGGACAGAGACAGCGGACATGATACAGGAGGTGGAGGACAGAGACAGCGGACAAGGTACAGGAGGTGGAGGACAGAGACAGCGGACATGATACAGGAGGTGGAGGACAGAGACAGCGGACATGGTACAGGAGGTGGAGGACAGAGACAGCGGACATGGTACAGGAGGTGGAGGACAGAGACAGCGGACATGGTACAGGAGGTGGAGGACAGAGACAGCGGACATGGTACTGAAGGTGGAGGACAGAGACAGCGGACATGATACAGGAGGTGGACAGGGACAGCGGACATGGTACAGGAGGTGGAGGACAGGGACAGCGGACAAGGTACAGGAGGTGGAGGACAGGGACAGCGGACATGATACAGGAGGTGGAGGACAGGGACAGCGGACATGATACAGGAGGTGGAGGACAGAGACAGCGGACAAGGTACAGGAGGTGGAGGACAGAGACAGCGGACAAGGTACAGGAGGTGGAGGACAGGGACAGCGGACATGATACAGGAGGTGGAGGACAGAGACAGCGGACATGGTACAGGAGGTGGAGGACAGAGACAGCGGACATGATACAGGAGGTGGAGGACAGAGACAGCGGACATGATACAGGAGGTGGAGGACAGGGACAGCGGACATGGTACAGGAGGTGGAGGACAGAGACAGCGGACAAGGTACAGGAGGTGGAGGACAGAGACAGCGGACATGATACAGGAGGTGGAGGACAGAGACAGCGGACATGATACAGGAGGTGGAGGACAGGGGCAGCGGACATGATACAGGAGGTGGAGGACAGGGACAGCGGACATGGTACAGGAGGTGGAGGACAGAGACAGCGGACAAGGTACAGGAGGTGGAGGACAGAGACAGCGGACATGATACAGGAGGTGGAGGACAGAGACAGCGGACGTGGTACAGGAGGTGGAGGACAGAGACAGCGGACATGATACAGGAGGTGGAGGACAGAGACAGCGGACGTGGTACAGGAGGTGGAGGACAGAGACAGCGGACATGGTACAGGAGGTGGAGGACAGAGACAGCGGACATGGTACAGGAGGTGGAGGACAGAGACAGCGGACATGGTACTGAAGGTGGAGGACAGGGACAGCGGACATGGTACAGGAGGTGGAGGACAGAGACAGCGGACTTGATACAGGAGGTGGAGGACAGAGACAGCGGACATGGTACAGGAGGTGGAGGACAGGGACAGCGGACATGGTACTGGAGGTGGAGGACAGGGACAGCGGACATGGTACAGGAGGTGGAGGACAGGGACAGCGGACATGATACAGGAGGTGGAGGACAGAGACAGCGGACATGGTACAGGAGGTGGAGGACAGGGACAGCGGACATGGTACTGGAGGTGGAGGACAGAGACAGCGGACATGGTACTGGAGGTGGAGGACAGGGACAGCGGACATGGTACAGGAGGTGGAGGACAGGGACAGCGGACATGGTACTGGAGGTGGAGGACAGGGACAGCGGACATGGTACAGGAGGTGGAGGACAGGGACAGCGGACAAGGTACAGGAGGTGGAGGACAGGGACAGCGGACATGATACAGGAGGTGGAGGACAGAGACAGCGGACATGGTACAGGAGGTGGAGGACAGAGACAGCGGACATGGTACTGGAGGTGGAGGACAGAGACAGCGGACATGATACAGGAGGTGGAGGACAGAGACAGCGGACATGGTACAGGAGGTGGAGGACAGAGACAGCGGACATGGTACAGGAGGTGGAGGACAGGGACAGCGGACATGGTACTGGAGGTGGAGGACAGAGACAGCGGACATGGTACTGGAGGTGGAGGACAGAGACAGCGGACATGGTACTGGAGGTGGAGGACAGGGACAGCGGACATGGTACAGGAGGTGGAGGACAGGGGCAGCGGACATGGTACAGGAGGTGGAGGACAGAGACAGCGGACATGGTACTGGAGGTGGAGGACAGAGACAGCGGACATGGTACTGGAGGTGGAGGACAGGGACAGCGGACATGGTACAGGAGGTGGAGGACAGGGGCAGCGGACATGGTACAGGAGGTGGAGGACAGAGACAGCGGACATGATACAGGAGGTGGAGGACAGAGACAGCGGACATGGTACAGGAGGTGGAGGACAGGGGCAGCGGACATGGTACAGGAGGTGGAGGACAGAGACAGCGGACATGATACAGGAGGTGGAGGACAGGGACAGCGGACGTGGTACAGGAGGTGGAGGACAGGGACAGCGGACATGATACAGGAGGTGGAGGACAGAGACAGCGGACATGGTACAGGAGGTGGAGGACAGAGACAGCGGACATGGTACAGGAGGTGGAGGACAGAGACAGCGGACATGGTACAGGAGGTGGAGGACAGAGACAGCGGACATGGTACTGAAGGTGGAGGACAGAGACAGCGGACATGATACAGGAGGTGGAGGACAGGGACAGCGGACATGGTACAGGAGGTGGAGGACAGGGACAGCGGACAAGGTACAGGAGGTGGAGGACAGGGACAGCGGACATGATACAGGAGGTGGAGGACAGGGACAGCGGACATGATACAGGAGGTGGAGGACAGGGACAGCGGACAAGGTACAGGAGGTGGAGGACAGAGACAGCGGACAAGGTACAGGAGGTGGAGGACAGGGACAGCGGACATGATACAGGAGGTGGAGGACAGAGACAGCGGACATGGTACAGGAGGTGGAGGACAGAGACAGCGGACATGATACAGGAGGTGGAGGACAGAGACAGCGGACATGATACAGGAGGTGGAGGACAGGGACAGCGGACATGGTACAGGAGGTGGAGGACAGAGACAGCGGACAAGGTACAGGAGGTGGAGGACAGAGACAGCGGACATGATACAGGAGGTGGAGGACAGAGACAGCGGACATGATACAGGAGGTGGAGGACAGGGGCAGCGGACATGATACAGGAGGTGGAGGACAGGGACAGCGGACAAGGTACAGGAGGTGGAGGACAGAGACAGCGGACATGATACAGGAGGTGGAGGACAGAGACAGCGGACATGGTACAGGAGGTGGAGGACAGAGACAGCGGACAAGGTACAGGAGGTGGAGGACAGAGACAGCGGACATGATACAGGAGGTGGAGGACAGAGACAGCGGACGTGGTACAGGAGGTGGAGGACAGAGACAGCGGACATGATACAGGAGGTGGAGGACAGAGACAGCGGACGTGGTACAGGAGGTGGAGGACAGAGACAGCGGACATGGTACAGGAGGTGGAGGACAGAGACAGCGGACATGGTAGAGGAGGTGGAGGACAGAGACAGCGGACATGGTACTGAAGGTGGAGGACAGGGACAGCGGACATGGTACAGGAGGTGGAGGACAGAGACAGCGGACTTGATACAGGAGGTGGAGGACAGAGACAGCGGACATGGTACAGGAGGTGGAGGACAGGGACAGCGGACATGGTACTGGAGGTGGAGGACAGGGACAGCGGACATGGTACAGGAGGTGGAGGACAGACAGCGGACATGGTACAGGAGGTGGAGGACAGGGACAGCGGACATGATACAGGAGGTGGAGGACAGGGACAGCGGACATGGTACTGGAGGTGGAGGACAGAGACAGCGGACATGATACAGGAGGTGGAGGACAGAGACAGCGGACATGGTACAGGAGGTGGAGGACAGGGACAGCGGACATGATACAGGAGGTGGAGGACAGAGACAGCGGACATGATACAGGAGGTGGAGGACAGAGACAGCGGACATGGTACTGGAGGTGGAGGACAGGGACAGCGGACATGGTACAGGAGGTGGAGGACAGGGACAGCGGACATGATACAGGAGGTGGAGGACAGGGACAGCGGACATGGTACAGGAGGTGGAGGACAGAGACAGCGGACAAGGTACAGGAGGTGGAGGACAGGGACAGCGGACATGATACAGGAGGTGGAGGACAGAGACAGCGGACATGGTACAGGAGGTGGAGGACAGAGACAGCGGACATGATACAGGAGGTGGAGGACAGAGACAGCGGACATGATACAGGAGGTGGAGGACAGGGACAGCGGACATGGTACAGGAGGTGGAGGACAGAGACAGCGGACAAGGTACAGGAGGTGGAGGACAGAGACAGCGGACATGATACAGGAGGTGGAGGACAGAGACAGCGGACATGATACAGGAGGTGGAGGACAGGGGCAGCGGACATGATACAGGAGGTGGAGGACAGGGACAGCGGACATGGTACAGGAGGTGGAGGACAGAGACAGCGGACAAGGTACAGGAGGTGGAGGACAGAGACAGCGGACATGATACAGGAGGTGGAGGACAGAGACAGCGGACATGATACAGGAGGTGGAGGACAGAGACAGCGGACATGGTACAGGAGGTGGAGGACAGGGACAGCGGACGTGGTACAGGAGGTGGAGGACAGAGACAGCGGACATGATACAGGAGGTGGAGGACAGAGACAGCGGACGTGGTACAGGAGGTGGAGGACAGAGACAGCGGACATGGTACAGGAGGTGGAGGACAGAGACAGCGGACATGGTACAGGAGGTGGAGGACAGAGACAGCGGACATGGTACTGAAGGTGGAGGACAGGGACAGCGGACATGGTACAGGAGGTGGAGGACAGAGACAGCGGACTTGATACAGGAGGTGGAGGACAGGGACAGCGGACATGGTACTGGAGGTGGAGGACAGAGACAGCGGACATGGTACAGGAGGTGGAGGACAGAGACAGCGGACATGGTACAGGAGGTGGAGGACAGAGACAGCGGACATGGTACAGGAGGTGGAGGACAGGGACAGCGGACATGATACAGGAGGTGGAGGACAGGGACAGCGGACATGGTACAGGAGGTGGAGGACAGGGACAGCGGACATGATACAGGAGGTGGAGGACAGGGACAGCGGACATGGTACAGGAGGTGGAGGACAGAGACAGCGGACAAGGTACAGGAGGTGGAGGACAGGGACAGCGGACATGATACAGGAGGTGGAGGACAGAGACAGCGGACATGGTACAGGAGGTGGAGGACAGAGACAGCGGACATGATACAGGAGGTGGAGGACAGAGACAGCGGACATGATACAGGAGGTGGAGGACAGGGACAGCGGACATGGTACAGGAGGTGGAGGACAGAGACAGCGGACAAGGTACAGGAGGTGGAGGACAGAGACAGCGGACATGATACAGGAGGTGGAGGACAGAGACAGCGGACATGATACAGGAGGTGGAGGACAGGGGCAGCGGACATGATACAGGAGGTGGAGGACAGGGACAGCGGACATGGTACAGGAGGTGGAGGACAGAGACAGCGGACAAGGTACAGGAGGTGGAGGACAGAGACAGCGGACATGATACAGGAGGTGGAGGACAGAGACAGCGGACATGATACAGGAGGTGGAGGACAGAGACAGCGGACATGGTACAGGAGGTGGAGGACAGGGACAGCGGACGTGGTACAGGAGGTGGAGGACAGAGACAGCGGACATGATACAGGAGGTGGAGGACAGAGACAGCGGACGTGGTACAGGAGGTGGAGGACAGAGACAGCGGACATGGTACAGGAGGTGGAGGACAGAGACAGCGGACATGGTACAGGAGGTGGAGGACAGAGACAGCGGACATGGTACTGAAGGTGGAGGACAGGGACAGCGGACATGGTACAGGAGGTGGAGGACAGAGACAGCGGACTTGATACAGGAGGTGGAGGACAGGGACAGCGGACATGGTACTGGAGGTGGAGGACAGAGACAGCGGACATGGTACAGGAGGTGGAGGACAGAGACAGCGGACATGGTACAGGAGGTGGAGGACAGAGACAGCGGACATGGTACAGGAGGTGGAGGACAGGGACAGCGGACATGATACAGGAGGTGGAGGACAGGGACAGCGGACATGGTACAGGAGGTGGAGGACAGAGACAGCGGACATGATACAGGAGGTGGAGGACAGAGACAGCGGACATGGTACAGGAGGTGGAGGACAGAGACAGCGGACATGGTACAGGAGGTGGAGGACAGAGACAGCGGACATGGTACAGGAGGTGGAGGACAGGGACAGCGGACATGATACAGGAGGTGGAGGACAGGGACAGCGGACATGGTACAGGAGGTGGAGGACAGAGACAGCGGACATGATACAGGAGGTGGAGGACAGAGACAGCGGACATGGTACTGGAGGTGGAGGACAGGGACAGCGGACTTGGTAGTGACAGCCAGGCAGACTGGTATTGTTGGTAATGACAGCCAGGCAGACTGGTATTTTTGGTAATGACAGCCAGGCAGATTGGTATTGGTCGCAGTGACAGCCAGGCAGATTGGTATTTTTGGTAATGACAGCCAGGCAGACTGGTATTGTTGGTAATGACAGCCAGGCAGACTGGTATTGTTAGTAGTGACAGCCAGGCAGACTGGTATTTTTGGTAATGACAGCCAGGCAGATTGGTATTGTTCGCAGTGACAGCCAGGCAGACTGGTATTTTTGGTAATGACAGCCAGGCATATTGGTATTGTTCGCAGTGACAGCCAGGCAGACTGGTATTGTTGGTAATGACAGCCAGGCAGATTGGTATTGTTCGCAGTGACAGCCAGGCAGACTGGTATTGTTGGTAATGACAGCCAGGCAGATTGGTATTGTTCGCAGTGACAGCCAGGCAGACTGGTATTGTTGGTAATGACAGCCAGGCAGACTGGTATTGTTAGTAGTGACAGCCAGGCAGACTGGTATTTTTGGTAATGACAGCCAGGCAGATTGGTATTGTTCGCAGTGACAGCCAGGCAGACTGGTATTTTTGGTAATGACAGCCAGGCAGATTGGTATTGTTCGCAGTGACAGCCAGGCAGACTGGTATTTTTGGTAATGACAGCCAGGCAGATTGGTATTGTTCGCAGTGACAGCCAGGCAGACTGGTATTTTTGGTAATGACAGCCAGGCAGATTGGTATTGTTCGCAGTGACAGCCAGGCAGACTGGTATTGTGGGTAATGACAGCCAGGCAGACTGGTATTGTTTGTGGGTAATGACAGGCAGACTGGTATTGTTTGTGGGTAATGACAGCCAGGCAGACTGGTATTGTTTGTGGGTAATGACAGCCAGGCAGACTGGTATTGTTATGCAGCACATAAAAGAGCTGGATCACCTGCATGTAACACAGACACCATTCTGTAAACTTGGAGGAAGGTTAGTGGGCTGGAGGAGGCGGGAATATGTGTGGGAGGAGAGAGGAGAATCGAATGTGTATAGGCAGAGGGGCGGGAATATGTGTGGGAGGAGAGAGGAGAATCGAATGTGTATAGGCAGAGGGGCGGGAATATGTGTGGGAGGAGGGAGGAGATACTAATGTGTATAGGCAGAGGGGCGGGAATATGTGTGGGAGGAGGGAGGAGATACTAATGTGTATAGGCAGAGGGGCGGGAAGGGGTGTATACTGGGGGTGGTTTGGGCGGAGTGCTGCTAAAGTGTGCATGAGAACTTTGCTCGTTCTCATCCACACTTGGAAACTAAAAAATCGCTTCTGCACATGCGCGAACCGCTAAGCCTAATGGGAACTGTAGTTCCCATTAGGCGGTGACGTTTAGAACAAGAACGCGCACCGCAAAACCAGGTAGTCAGGGGAAAGAAAACTCAGGACGGACGGAAGATACAATGAATGTCCTTTTAAACAGGTACAGCAAGATTTTAAACAATAATTATGACGTTTTTCGTTCACATATGTGTGAAGACTATATTTTAAACCAATAAAAAATTTTCCTTTAGTGACTCTTTAACTCTGCTTTATTTGCATCCTATAACCCATTTGCATCCATTGATAACCGTAGACCATTCAGAGAAAGAATCATTAACCACTACTCTCTGAATTCAGTCTTTACTTTACACATGAGCAGTGTGTGGGGAACTGTGTCAAACGCTTTTACAAAATCCAAGTATGCCCCGTCCACAGCCACCCCTCTGTCCAGGGTTTTACTTACCTCTTCATAAAAAGAAATCGGGTTTGTCTGACAACTTCTGTCTTTCATGAATCCATGCTGTCTGTTGCTTAAAATATTATTTTTTTCCAGAAAGAACTCATCTATGTGGTCTTTTATTAATCTCTCCAGTATCTTCCCGACTATAGACTTGAAACTAACGGGTCTATAGTTACTTAGTAAAGATTTTGATCCCTTTTTAAATATGGGCACCACATTGGCCCTGCACCAGATTGTTTGAGGTATGGCTGTATCCCATTGTTCTATTGTTTGTCTGCCTCGGAAGCAACCTATTATGGGATGTAGATGTGTTTCTAATGTGTGGAGGGAGGGGGGAATTCCTCCAACAGCCCTCCCTGCTAATAAGATGGTCTACTGCTGGAAAGTTGAATAACACGTGTGTGTCTCTTGTTACTGAATGTACTTTACTTCACCCTGTGTCATTATGCAAAGCATAATGTCCCCTGAGTGTATATCTTTATGTGCCTGTGTTTGAATAAACAGTCTTATGTTTGTTACCACCCTACACTGATGCTTCGACAAGTGATTGGCTGGACCAAGGGACCTTGGATCGTGCTGGTACCGGGCAAAGGAAGCTTATACGGCGGACAGACTCTTGAGTACAGGGATCCATGACACCTCTTTGTCATAAATTCCTGCAACTGCTTCAGAGTTTCTGTAGGCCGCTTGGTAGCCTCTCTGACCAGTTTACTTCTGGCTCTTTCATTCAGAGGTAGTGCTGCTTGCCAAATGCAACTGGTTGTAGCCTTTGCTATGACATATGTAAACCCCTATCTAGCTTTTATAGCCTAAGGGGGGTCAGTTGAAGGGCAGTAAAAATGCAGCTCAACTATAAAAAAAAATCTGCCTACCGCAAATGTAAGCCAGCTCTACAGCACTTAAAGGACTTGTTCACACTTTGTGCGGTGACTGACATTTTTTCTGCAGTGAATAAACACCAGTCACCACAAAGGCACAAAGAAATCATTGGTTTTTCTATGTGCCCCATTCACCCCACAATGCCGACATGATATACTGTACAGAAAAATAAAGGAATGCTGTATTTTTCTGCAGGACACTGGATGGCACTGCACTATGGAGCTATTAATAAAGTGTCACTTTGTGCATTTTAAATTACAGTTAAAAACCTAAAATGAAACGGAGCGTTATATACCAGGAATTTAGTCATGCAGCCTGGTTTATCTACCTACATATTCTTCTGAGTTATTCAAACACTGTGTCTAAAAGATTTCATATATTGACCACTGTATTTGTAATGGTGGTGCGCTTTACGCCATTGGTGCCGCTTTTTAAAACCCTGCAGGCTAAAAATGCAAAGTGGGCATGCACATTGTACTCAAACTTTATGTGTATTTGTTATTTAAAAATATGTTTTAACATGTATTCACTTCTGCCAGCAGAGAGCAGTAATGCATCATTTATACTCTTGCAGCTTTGTCACGATTTTTATTTGCTCCATTATAGTTGAAATATTTTAAATCTGGTAAGCCTAGAATGTCTGTCTGTTGGATGTCAGACTTCTAGCTATTTTAACTTCTCAGCTATGTTCAGCTAATTTAGCAATTACCTTGCCATTTTTATGGTACAGAAGTGATTATATAATTTTTTTGTTTTAGTTTTTGCAGTTGGGACAGACAAACTGTTTTTGTTGGATTGTTTTTATTTTGTTTTTAACACTTGTGCTATAAATAGCGTTTTTCAACCAGGGTGTTTTTAGGTTTCTTCAGGGTTTTTTTTTTTTTGAAAAGCCTATGGCGTGTGAACACACCCAAAAAACTCCACCCGGTGCAGAAAAAAATGTGCACACACATAGTGTTCACAAAAACATGCAGACGGGTGCAACGTCAAGTGGTCCTCCTGTGAAAAAGAACCCAAACCCTGATCCCCCGGGGCGTTAGGCTCCAGACGGGGACTGAGGTACTGTGGTCCGAGCAACCAAAGCCTACACGGACCCAGCTTCCTCGGAGAGACTGCCGAAACAGAACCCTCCCAGTACTAGATGGGGCTCCCCCGAAGGGAGAACCCATAAGAGCAGGTGAACTAAGCAAGAAGGCCATGTCCACCCACTCCCAAGACGTTCAGGGCTGGCCCAAGGCCCCGCACCCTACTAGTCACACAGTGAACAAATAACGTGCACAAACAAGAAAAAAGACAAAAACGTGACGAACATAGGCAATAGATAAAATAAAGTGGGGGGGGATAGTGGAGAGGAGAGTGAAAGAAGTGATCATTGTGGTATACAATGACCAGGCCCTCCGGCCAGGAATAAAAAATTCCTCCGGCCCTAGCCAAAAGGCCCGACCCAGGAGGCAGGTGCTAAAAAAAAAAGCGTGTAGCTGGTGCAGTGACCGTGGTATCTTTAAATCAAAGTGACCCTCACTCACAGGGATTCTCAGATACCCCTGGACTGCCTCTCCAGGGGCACATTTACCATAGGCTTTTCTGTTACAAATTCAACCCCCCGACCGGTCAATGCAGCCCTCCACCCCTGCCAGCTAGAGAGCCCTTCAAGGTTTTCTTAGTAAGAACTGCCGCTCCAGTTAGCAGCCTCCACCAATACTAGCCCTTCCAGACCCCCCGTCAACCCGGCGGATTTGCATGGTCTTACCCCGTCCACTCTCAAGGCAGTACCAGCTCCTCCTACCAGATCTCTGACAGGGACAGCACTTACACCGGCCAGCCAGAAGGCCGGACTAGAACTCCGCAAAAAGACTAGACCAAGTGCAGCACCCATCCTCACCAGGAGCACCCTTCCAGATGGCTCAGACGCAACCATAGGCCGGCCCCCAGTAACTGTCGGGCAGCACGGCGTAGTCCCTGCTGAAACCATCCTTCCAGGTGCAATGACGTCATTGGATTGCATCCACCCTCCCCATGTAGGAGGTGATTCAGCCCTCCTCTGACAACTGATAAGAACAGATACTACACTTGATCTTAGCCAAAAGGCCGAGAAGCGATGGCCACACTGTTTTAAAAATAAAAGAAAGCTAGTATAGGAAACTATGGGTAATGAAGACATTAGTAAATTTCGAAACAACCATTTTTGCTTTTAATAATTTAGGCAGAAAACCAGAAAATCTCTCTGCTACCTGGAGAAGAGACAATCAAAAAGCATGTTCTATTTGTACGTAAATGCTTTTAGATAACTTCTGGGGGATGTACAATATGCTCTATTATTTGGACCCAATTAAACAATCACTCAGCTTGAGTTTCTTTCCTCCTTGCCTTTAAAATAAAAGCAGAGAACGGTCATCAACAACTAACAGCAGCTACAATTACAAGCAGCACTGTAAGCCCACTTCGCGCTCAGAAAGAAACACTAACACTCTTCATCGTGATTGGTGAGTTTGTACACTTTAGAGCACATTTCGACAGTCAAAAACTATAGAAATGATCCCTGAAAGTATAGTCTTAACCAGATACTGTGTTGTTTAAAGGGCACATGTTACGAGCACCCATTACAAGTTGTAGTGACCTTTAACATGCACAAAAAAATATATACAAATTACTCAAAAAAGTTACCAATACCATTTCCAAACACTAAACCGTTTTCTGAAATGTGTTATGTGTTTCTAATTACATAACATGTCTCTTTCTATGGATTTACTTATACCACCATTTCAATTGTCTAGCTTACAAGTCCTTCAGTCACAACATTTGCATATCTGGCAACCCTTACCCAATTGAAGTTTATCCCGCCTCCTGTAAGGTTGTCAGGAGAACCTTAAATGTTTAACAACCAGATACACTGTACTTTCTGTAGGTTTCTTCAGGGGTACCCTGCCCAAAAATTGTACACAGGCCAGTATTATTTAAGCCTATGTTTGTCACGTTTTTGTCTTATTTTTGTTTGTGCACGTTTTGTTCACAAGGTTGAGAAGCACTGCTTTGGTCCCAGTTCACACTGGTGCACTGTGCGATATTGCATTTGCATGTGATTTGATGTCTGTGCGATGCAATTTCAGCCATACAGAATCGGATCACAACACTCATGCGATCCAATTTATGTCCAAAAGGACAGTTCACAATGCGATATGCGAACCGATCTAGGGGTGTCATTAACTTTGTTTTGACACTCCCAGCGGTCCGCATAAGTCAGTGTGAACCGCTGTGAGATTCAGGTGTAATGTGGGAACCCGCACTGGATTCGCAGGGTTCTGGCATCCTACCAATGTGAACCAAACCTTAAACTGATACATGTTCGTAGGAAGATCCACCAGGTCTTTTGTTTTAAGTTGTAACTATTTTGTCAGCAAAGGATTGAGAGAATTGGTGACCTATTGCATTGTACTTTCCCTTTTGTGGACGCTCAAATCAGCTGAATTCATAGTATTGTTTTTTTCATTCACATATATTTACTTATGGGTATATACAGTGTATATATAAATGTGTATGTATTTGAACCATTTAAGAGAACAGTTGTTTTTGGATTACATCTTGGAGCTGCATAGTTGGATAAGCAGTGTGATAATATATCTGCACTCTGATATATTGGTGGAATAGTGCTGCAATCATGAGATAATCTTTCTTTGAGGATTAAAGACACTACAGAGGCAGTTTTGGGGAGCACTGGCTTTTGTTTTGATTGTTTGATTAGGTAGTAGGATGGGTTATCTTGAGCTGGTCTACCATTTTATTATTTTCCAATTCTCCAGTAGGCGGCAGTATAAACCATAGGTTAAATGCTTCTTGTGTCCATCAATGAATTTCTAACCAAAGGATTTCACAGTGAGTATTACATTTCTATTACTTGCCACTGCAGTTGTTCCTTGGGTATTTACAGTGGAAAATCAGAAACGTTTCTGACATTATTGCAGAAAGCTTAGGCCAGCTTTTAATGCTGTTCTCTGCGTAAATACTGCAGCACACCGAATATAGTATAAAACATAACATGGATTTGGACACTGAAAGCTTGGGTGGTAAAATGTAATTAAACAATAAGTTCACATTTGGGAACATGTTCCACCCTTTTTTTTGGTGGCACATGTAACCGCCCACACGAACGCGCCATTCACTTAGAGTTCTGTGAATGAATAGACTGCAAGTTCCAACAGGCTTTGCGACTAATCACTTGTAGTTCTCAATGAACTATGAGGGTGCTGGTGAGAATCATCGTAGTTCATTGAATCTTCCTAGACTGAAATAACTGCCTGCCTGTATTGAAAGTACGAGCAAGCAGCTAAACTGACAGTCTGCAAGAGCTTTTCAGCCTTTTGATAAAGTGTAGTATCCGTTCTTATCAGTTGCCAGAGGAGGCGCTGTGATTCTCCCAACAGGGAGGGCTATGCAAATCCTGTGACCTAATTGCACCTGGATGGTCAGTTTTGGTAGGGGCTACATCAGGCGCTCTCAGGTCATAGAGGCCGATCAATGGCTGAGTCGGCCGGAAGGGTGCTTCTGGTGAGGATGGGTGCTTCACCGGGTCTGGCCGGACGGTCGGGTCCCTGGCCTAGATCTGTGTGGCCTCTTTTCCTGGCAGTTTTTCAGGAAAGAACACTGGCTCCCCTTTAGCATCGGGGGGGAGCGGTTAGTATTTCCCGGATATAATTGGGCAGGAGTGACGGGAGTGATGGTTGAGCCTATGAGTAGGGTCTCTACCTAAGCTCTCAGAGCTCCAGGCCTTCCTGGTAGGGGTGGGTGCTGCACCGGTCTGGCTGTGGGCCAGGGTTGAATGAAAACCTGTGGTGTATGTGCCCCTGGAGTGGGCTCGCTTCTCGGCCTTTTGGCTAATATCAAGTGTAGTATCTGTTCTTATCAGTTGCTGGTGGTGCTATGCTAACCGTCCCTAGTACATGGCGAAGTGGAACGGGATGGCGGTTGGCAGATACTAAATCTGCTGGCGTGGAGGTGGAAGCCTTCTGATTTTGACGGAGAAACATGCGGTCGAAGCTGAGGGGCCAATTTTGTGGTACCTGCCCCAGTTAGTTGTTTGGGACAGAACACTTGCTCCTCTTTCTGTCAGGGGCAGCGGCTAGTATTTCCCGAACGTGATTAGGGGGGAGTAGTGGGAGTAGCCTGCTGACGTGAGCTCTCCCCCATCTCTCAGAGCTCCTATCTTCCTGGCTGGGATGGGTGCTGCTTGTCCGGGCTGTGGGCCAGGGTCCGTTGAAAAGCCTGTGGAGATAGTGCCCCTGGAGTGGGCACCCGTTGCCCAGTTGAAGGCTTTTTTGACAGTATAATGACTTGAAATTTTATGACACGTTTTTAAAGTACTGCTTTCAGGGTAATGCAGCGTCTTGCATGATGTGATTTTACTCTGCGCAACACATCAGGCATCATATCGCAGGATTAAAGAATGTAAGTTATTTGTATGCTTGGAACTGTATTATTATGTAGTGTATTTATGCGCTGCGTCGCAGTACAGAGTGGAATGTACCCTGT
The DNA here is from genome assembly GCF_905171775.1 of Rana temporaria. Lineage (NCBI taxonomy): Eukaryota > Metazoa > Chordata > Amphibia > Anura > Ranidae > Rana > Rana temporaria. The sequence continues at coordinate 258,381,128 of NC_053490.1, forward strand.
TTTTTTTTTTTTTCTATTGAAAAGCCTGTGGCGTGCAAAGCAACCCAAAAACCTCACCCGGTGCAGGAAAAAATGTGCACACATAAAGAGTGAAACAAAAAACTGCGACGGGTGCCATCGTCAAATGGTCCTCAAAAGAGGACCCAGCTCTGATCCCCCGGGGCGTTAGGCTCCTGGCACTAGAGTAACTGTGGTCCATACAGCCGAAGCCATATGGACCCATCTTGGTCCAAGCAGCCGAAGCCACAAAGACCCAACATCCTCGGAGGGACTGCCGAAACAGAACCCTCCTCGGTGAGGCTCCCCCAAAGGGAGACCCCATGAGAGCCGGCGAACTTAGCCAGAAGGCCGGGTCCACCAACTCCCAAGACTTTCAGAGGCAGGCCCGAGGACCAGCACCCTACTTGCCACACATAAAATGCCAAGCACCAAACAAAAAAAGTGACAAAACAAGACAAACACGGGGTAAAATAAAAAAGGAAAGTGGGGAGAAGGAAGATGGGAGAGTGAGGTAAAGTGACCAATGTGCAATACATTGGCCGGCCCTCCGGCCAGGAAACAAAAATTCCACTGGTCCTAGCCAAAAGGCCGGGCCCTAGTGGCAGGTGTCAAAAAGGTGTTTGTGTAGATTAGTGACCAAAAAGGTGCCACACGTTGAGTGCCCCCCACACACTCAGTGCAATGTATGGCACCCCTGGACTGCCACTCCAGGGGCACTATCTCCACAGGCTTTTCAACGGTCCCTAGCCCCCGTTCCAGACTGGCAGCACCCTTCCCAGCCAGGAAGGTGGGAGAAGAGGTCGGGGAGAGCCCACCTAAGCAGGCTACTACCCACAACCCCTAACTCTCCCACCTAATCACATTCTGGAAGTACTACCCGCACCTCCCGGTAAAAAGAGGAGCAAGGGTTCCCTCCAGAACAACTGACTGGGGCAGATGCCACCAAAGGCCAGGGACCCAGCCTCTTGGCTTCGACCTCATGCCTCTCTGTCCCGATCAGAAGGCTTTCACCTCCACGCCAACAGGCTTAGCGTCCTCCGACTGCCATCCCTTTCCCCCTCTCACAGGGTACTGGGGACAGTCAGCTTAGCATCACCTATTGGCAACTGATAAGAACAGATACTACACTTGATCTTCGCCAAAAGGCAGAGAAGCGATTACCCTGTTGAAGTATTTGTTTTTTGTATATTTTCTTTGCAAAATAAACGTATTGCACGATAGTAACTTTCCACTCACTCTCTCATCTTCCTTCTCCCCCACTTTCTTTTTTATTTTACCCCATGTTCGTCACTTTGTCTTTTTTTTGTTGGTGCACGTTATGTTCACTGTGTGATAAGTAGGGTGCTGGTCCTCGGGGCAGCCATGATTGTCTTGGGAGTAGGTGGACATGGCCTTCTGGCTTAGTTTGCCTGCTCTCATGGGGGTCCCCCTTCGTGGGAGCCCCACCTAGTACTGGGATGGTTCTGTTTCGGCAAACCCTCCAAGAAATGGGGTCCGTGTCGGCTTTGGCAGCTCGGACCACTTAAGTACCTCAGTCCCTGTCTGAAGGCTAACGCCCCAGGGGATCAGGGTCAGGTCCTTCCTCACAGGAGGACCATTTGACGCAGCACCCGTTACACATTTTTGTGTTTCACTCTCTATGTGTGTGCACATTTTTTTCTTTACTTTTTACTCTCCCCCACTTACTTTTATTTAAGCCTATATTTGTCACTTTGTATTTTTATGTTTGTACACGTTTCTTTGCACGTGTGACTGGTAGGGTGTAGGTCCTCGGGCCTGCACTGAAAGTCTTGGGAGGGGGTGGACATGGCCTTCTGACTTGGTTCGCCTTCTCTCATTGGGTCTCCCTTCGGTGAACCCCCACTTAGTACTTGGGTAGGTCTGTTTTGGAAGACCCTCCAGAGAAAGGAGTCCATCTGGTTTCGGACAGAAACTGCAAGTGAGTATACCTTGCCAGTGCCTCCATAGCAGTGATGCCCATTAGGGGCACCTATCACTGCAGCCTTTCAATGCCCATCTGTGCCGCCTATGAGTGCCCATCAGTGTCACTCATTGGTGTCACCTCATAAGTGTCTCCTTATCAGTGCCCGTTAGTGCAGCCTCATTCAGTGAAGGAGAAAACATACTTATTTACAAAACTTTATAACAAACAAATAAAAACTTTTTTTTTTATTTATTTTTTTCGGTCTGGTTTCATTTGTTTACAAATAAAAACCTCAGAGGTGATCAAATACCACCCAAAAAAAAGCTCTATTTGTGGGAACAAAAATGATAAAAAAAAATTGTTTGTGTACAGTGTTTACAGCACTTAAAGGGTCACTAAAGGAAAAATTATTTTTTTGCTGAAATGACTGTTTACAGGGTATAGAGACATAAAAGTTAACTGATTCCTTTTAAAAATGATTAAAAATAGATTAAATTCAATCATATAATGTGCCTCTAGTTTCACTTTCGGTTTTAAACTGGTTTCATGTTTATGTGAAGTAAAGAGACCCACCGAACAAAAACAAACAAATCCAGGGCAGTGTTTTGTTTTTAAAATGAATCTGATTGGTTCTGAGGAGTTTTAGACACACAGTAATGACAGCTTAGACCACCGTGAAAAGCTCCCAGTACTGTGGTTATAAGGAGCCAGACAACCAGGAAGTGTGGAGATCACAGCAGAATTACAGCTACTTCAAAGCAAAAACGAACAATAAGGACATGAAACCAAGACTGCAGTAAGGTAAAGGAAGCTATTTAGCTAAAAAAAAAATTCCTTTAGTGATCCTTTAAAGATAAATTGGCTTAAGGGGGCAAAAGTACCTGGTATTAACTTCTTCCTTATCGGGCCATTATAAAATTACGCTGGCAGGAACCCCGACCTCCCTCAGGGTGGACGTCATATGATGTTCTTTCTTCCCGGCAATCTAGGACGCGTGTGCCCGCAGCACCGCTCGTGACCCGGTGCGTGTGCCCGGCGGCCGCGATGTCCGCCGGGCACCCGCTATTGCCGGCGATCATGGCAGGAGTGTGTGTAAACACACAGATCCACCTCCTGTCAGAGGTGAGGACACCGATGTGTGTTCCCAGTACAGAGGAACACGCATCAGTCTCTTCCCCTTGCGAGTCCCCCCTCCCCAACAGTAAGAATCGCTCACAGGGAACATATTAACCCCTTCAGCACCCCCTAGTGTTAACCCCTTCCCTGCCAGTCAAATTTACACAGTAATCGTTAGTTTTATAGCACTAATCGCTGTATGAATGTAAAATGCTCCCAAAAACTTGTCAAAAGTGTCCGATATGTCCGCCGCAATGTCACGGTCACAATAAAAAAAATCTCAGATCGTCGCTATTACTAGTTAAAAAATAAAAATTGCATAAATTTATCCCCTATTTTGTAGACGCTATAACTTTTGCGGAAACCAATCAATATATGCTTATTGACATTTTTTTTTACCAAAAATATGTAGAAGAATATGTATCGGTCTAAACTGAGGATTTTTTTATTTATTTTTTTAAATTGTGATATGTATTAAATCAAAAAGTTTTTTTTTTTAAGTTTTGTGGCTCTTTTGTTTACTCTATTTGTGGGGGGGAAAAACATAAAGATTTCATTTGAGTACAGTGTTGCATGAGCGCGCAATTGTCATTCAAAGTGCAACAGCGCTGAAAACTAAAAATTGGTCTGGGCAGGAAGGGGGTGAAAATGCCCTGTATGGAAGGGGTTAAACTTTTTTTATTTTTTTGGTTTGTGGAGTTTTTTGCTTAGATCTCACCAGTGGATCTTTGAAGATTTGTTTTTGTTATACTATGAAGAGTAAACCTAAGTAAGGTCTAGGAAATTTAAGAAAATGAATGTAATAATCAACTCCATTCAGAATTAAGCTTTTGCCTTTGGTTGGTTAGAGAGGTGGTAAACCTATAGACGTCAAAACGGAACTACACCGCATCTGATCACCACAAACCTAAAACCCTACATAAAGGAGAAGAAGGGCCACATTTGTTTCGTAGTCTCCCACATGCATTAGTACTACCACACATTGGATAGAAAATAAAACCAATAACCAGCCAAAATATGTAGGTATTTTATCAGACTACAGTAAACCGTATTTTATTTGTTTTATGGGGTACTGAATTTAACATGTCGTCATTGCTGTTTTTGCAGTTGGCAGTGATGAAAGCCAGTAATTCCCCACAAACATCAACTTTTAGAAGGTGTGGTTTAACAGCATATGTTGGCATACTAGAATCATTTCTCTCTTTTAAAAATGCTAAATATTTATTTTATGTTAAAATGAAATGAACCCAGATCTTTAACGTGAATGTATTTGTTTACAAATTTTAATTACCTTGTTGACACACTACTTTTTGTATATTATTGTGTTTTAAAAGAGAGAGCATACGTTTTTAATCTGCATGTTTTATTTATTTATTTTTTCCCCCTTTTAGATCAAACTTGTAGTTATTGACAGCCTTGCATATCCTTTCCGGCATGACCTTGAAGACCTGTCTTTACGGACACGTTTGCTAAACACTTTAGCTCAGCAGTTGATCGGCATTGCTACTCATCGGAAATTAGCAGTAAGTGCATTTTTGAACTGGTGCATATTGATTTGCAGCCATAATCAAATAATATAGGGGCAAAAAGCAATATTGTTGTTTTATTTTTTTTTCCCCATTTTGAATAAAGTAAGCAAGGGTTATAATCTCCATTTTTTTTATTTATTTTTTTGCAATCTTTTTTCTATTGGGAGGATATCCCTTCACTTCATGTCCCTTGTCCAAAACAGAAAGTGACAGGAAATTAATTCAAAGGGGTGTATTTTCTGATTGCCGGTTACCAGAACTAGTGTCCCCAATTGAGAGGTTTCCCTTCTATTCCTTTTCCGCGGACAACCCATTTTTTGTTTTCTTTGCTTTCAAAAAAAGAAAGGGAGAATCTTTGTAACGGGGGTACAGACAGCAATAAAAACCTGATTACTTTTCTAATCCCTCTCCACTATGTCTGAAGCTTAAAGCGGATGTTCGCTCCAAAAAAAATATTAAAAGCCAGCAGCTACAAATACTGCAGCTGCTGACTTTTAATATTAGGACACTTACCTGTCCTGGAGTCCAGCGCCGTCCGCAGCAGATGAAGAGCAATTGCTCGTCACCCTGCTGCTCCCCCCTCCATCCACGCTGAGGGAACCAGGAAGTGAAGCGCTCCGGCTTCACTGCCCAGTTCCCTACGGCGCATGCGCGAGTCGCGCTGCGCCCGCCGATTGGCTCCCGCTGTGTGCTGGGAGCCGAGTGTTCCCAGCACACAACGGGGGGGGGGGGGGGCGACGGGATGTGACGCAATGCACGTCTTTTGCCCGTGAATGCTGGGCCGGAAGTGGGTGCAAATACCTGTCTTTAGACCGGTATCTGCACCCCCTCCCCCCTGAAAGGTGTCAAATGTGACACCGGAGGAGGGGAGGGTGCCGATCAGCGCGACTTCACTTTAGGGTGGAGAACCGCTTTAAAAAAAAGTTTTCCTTTAGGTATACGTTACGATAGGGTATGATAACCATGTGACCCTGGATATCCATAAAGTGTCCAGTATATAATGGCATACCAGAACCTACATGCCTATAACCTACAGCATGGATAAATACAGGATCCCATAACGTAGAACAGAAGTACAGATACAAGTGAAAACATGTACAGTATCTCACAAAAATGAGTACACCGATCACATTTTTGTAAATATTTTATTATATCTTCAAATGACAACATTGAAGAAATTACACTTTGCTACAATGTAAAGTAGTGAGTGTGGAGCTTGTATAGCAGTGTAAATTTGCTGTCCCCTCAAAATAACTCACAGCCATTAATGTCTAAACCGCTGGCAACAAAAGTGAGTACACCCCTAAGTGAAAATGTCCAAATTGGGCCCAATTAGCCATTTTCACTCCCTGGTGTCTTGTGAATCGTTAGTGTTTCAAGGTTTCCGATGTGAATGGGGAGCAGGTATTATCGCTCTCACTCTCTCATACTGTTTACTGGAAGTTCAAGATGGCACCTCATGGCAAACAACTCTCTGAGGATCTAAAAAAAATAGAATTGTTGCTCTACATAAAGATGGCATAGGCTATAAGAAAAATGCCAAGGCCCTGAAGCTGAGCTGCAACATGGTGGCCAAGACTATACATTGGTTTAACAGGACAGGTTGCACTCGGAACAGGCCTTGCCATGGTTAACCAAAGAAGTTGAGTGCACATGCTCAGCGTCTTATCCAGAGGTTTTCTTTTGGAAATAGATGTATGAGTGCTGCCAGCATTGCTGCAGAGGTTGAAGGGGTGGGGTGGTCAGCCTGTCAGTGCTCAGACTATACTCCACACACTGCATCAAATTGTTCTGCATGGCTGTCGTCCCAGAAGGAAGCCTCTTCTAAAGATGATGCACCAAAAAACCTGCAAACAGTTTGCTGAAGACAAGCAGACTAAGGACATTATTGAAACCATGTCCTGTGGTCTGATGAGACCAAGATAAATGTATTTGGTCAGATGGTGTCAAGCGTGTGTGGCGGCAACCATGTAAGAAGTACAAAGACAAGTGTGTCTTGCCCACAGTCAAGCATGGTGGTGGGAGTGTCATGGCCTGGGTCTGCATGAGTGCTGCCGGCACTGGGGAGCTACAGTTATAGAGGGAACCATGAATGCCAACATGTACTGTGACATACTGAAGCAGAGCATGATCCCCTCCCTTTGGAGACTGGGCCACAGGGCAGTATTCCAACATAACGATCCCAAACACACCTCTAAGATGACCACTGCCTTGCTAAAGAAGCTGAGGGTAAAGGTAATGTACTGGCCAAGCATATCTCCAGACCTAAACCCTCTGAGATGTCGTCATGGAGGAGTGGGTGAGGACTCCAGTGGCAACCTGTGAAGCTCTGGTGAATGGAGGATGGAGGTGAATGGAGGAATGGTGCCCCATCATTGGTGTCAGTGGGAGGAATGGTGCCTCATCATTGGCGTCAGTGGGAGGAATAGTGCCCCATCATTGGCGTCAGTGGGGGGAATATTGCCCCATCATTGGTGTCAGTGGGAGGAATATTGCCCCATCATTGGTGTCAGTGGGAGGAATATTGCCCCATCATTGGTGTCAGTGGGAGGAATAGTGCCCCATCATTGGTGTCAGTGGGAGGAATAGTGCCCCATCATTGGTGGAAGGAATAGTGCCCCATCAGTGGTGTAACTGGGAGGAATAGTGTCCCATTGTTGGTGTCAGTGGGGGGAATAGTGCTTCATTGGTGTCAGTGGGAGAAATAGTGCCCCATCATTGGTGGAAGGAATAGTGCCCCATCAGTGGTGTAACTGGGAGGAATAGTGTCCCATTGTTTGTGTCAGTGGGGGGAATAGTGCTTCATTGGTGTCAGTGGGAGGAATAGTGTCCCATGGTCAATGTCGGTGGCAGGAACTATGCCCCACTGTTGCTGACTGTGGGGGGGAGGAGGATGCCTCGAGGCACAGATAAAAGCAAGGAAAGGGCCACATTCGACCCTCAGGCCACAGTTTGGAGACCACTGATCTATAGTATATACTCCTATATTTGAAAATCTATTAGTCCTGATGTATTGACTGCTTATCTCATTTCTTGAGGGCCTAAATTCCAGGACAGTACTCTCCAAATGACCATTGTTTGTTTGAAAGTAGACGGTCCAATGTATTTAATAAGAGACATGGTAAGTTTTTTGTCACAATTTTTTTACAGAGCAGAACGGTGTTGTCATAGTGACACTGTACTACTCTGGGAAAGTGATCAGGATTTTCTTTTAACCACTTAAGCCCCGGACCAATATGCTGGCTAAAGACCCAAGGGGTTTTTACAGTTCGGGACTGCGTCGCTTTAACAGACAATTGCGCGGTCGTGCGACGTGGCTCCCAAACAAAATTGGCGTCCTTTTTTCCCCACAAATAGAGCTTTCTTTTGGTGGTATTTGATCACCTCTGCGGTTTTTATTTTTTGCGCTATAAACAAAAATAGAGCGACAATTTTGAAAAAAAATCAATATTTTTTACTTTTTGCTGTAATAAATATCCCCCAAAAACATATATAACATTTTTTTTTTCTCAGTTTAGGCCGATACGTATTCTTCTACCTATTTTTGGTAAAAAAAAATGGCAATAATCGTTTATCGGTTGGTTTGCGCAAAATTTATAGCGTTTACAAAATAGGGGATAATTTTTTTTGCATTTTTATTTGTTTTATTTTTTTTACTAGTAATGGCGGCGATCAGCGATTTTTTTCGTGACTGCGACATTATGGCGGACACTTCGGACAATTTTGACACATTTTTGGGACCATTGTCATTTTCACAGCAAAAAATGCATTTAAATTGCATTGTTTATTGTGAAAATGACAGTTGCAGTTTGGGAGTTAAACACAGGGGGCGCTGTAACATTTAGGGATCACTGTGTATGTGTTTACTAGTGTAGGGGGGTGTGGCTGTAGGAATGACGTCATCGATCGAGTCTCCCCTATAAAGGGGATCACCCGATCGATGCGCCGCCACAGTGAAGCACGGGGAAGCCGTGTTTACACACGGCTCTCCCCGTTCTTCAGCTCCGGGGAGCGATCGCGACGGAGCGGCTATAAACCAATAGCCGCGCCGTCGTCCCGGATCGCTCCCCGAGCGGACCCGACCTCTGCATGTACCGGGGGGGTACGTCTAGCAGAGGACGTACAGGTACGTGATTGTGCCTGTCCGTGCCATTCTGCCGACGTAAATGTACATGAGGAGGTCGGGAAGTGGTTAAAACACTGATTGCCTTGAACAGTGATGATCAAAGCAATCATTTTTATGAATACCAACCATTCCATTCATGGTGTACTATTGTAAAGCTTTGGCTGGCCACAGCTATCACATAGTACAGATACATTGTGATTGGCCCTGTCTGTACCATGTGATCACTGTGATCAATCACAGTGATTAACATACCAGTATACAATGGCTATGAATGAAAGCCATTTCTTGTGTACAACTGTCATGTACTGGCCCTGTAGAAAGATCTGTCCATTCTTAACAATTCGGCTATGTTGCTGGAAAAATCACAGAGGCTTCATAGTACAGTATTTAGGTTGAAGCATTAATTAAACAAAAAAGGATTGGTACTAAAAAACAATTTTTTGGTACATAAAGTTTTTATTGAAAATGGAGAAACAGTTTGTACAAGACATGGCAGGAGTACAATCGTCATAATATATTACAATCACAGTTCACATGAGTTTCCAGAAGAATGTGCAATTGGAACAGAAGGCAATCTGACAGTAATGTAATGACATTAACAACCAAATTGACATGTACTCATGTTATTGCGAGCAGTGTATGGAAGAAAACAAAGGAATAAACTTGCGAATATCATTAATGCCTCTAGTGCTCCTCTATTTCATGGTTGTGGTAAATCCAGGGGGATGATGGAAGTGAGGGCAAGGAAATCAGGCGAATAAAAGGGTTTGTTTGTGCCTTCGGTCTAGGCAGGAGGCATAATGGCAAGACCTGAGCCTGTATGAGGTATTATAAGAAAAAAAACAGATAAGGCGAGAGAAGAAGGGAAAAAAATGCTGGACCCAGGTAGGGTTAGTCCCATAAGAAGCCTGTTTCAGGAGTGTGAGAAGAACACGGCATTGCCTGGGGGGAGAGGGGGGGGGTTCATGCCCATTCCCAGTGGCTAATTAGATTTCTCTTCCGTTCATGGACGGACACAGCAGCAATTCAGGAGAGACTAGGCAGAAAAAAACAGCACTTCAAGTGTTAAAAAAAAATCTCGGTATAGCTCCTCCCAGGGGGCGGGGCCCCCGGGTATATCCCTCACTCTGCCTCAGCAGCCCCAGTTTTTTTCTGCCTAGCGTCAGGAGTAGACATGGCCTTCTGGAGTCCATGTACTCTGCAATTTTTTAGCGATTTTTTTTTTTTCGCTTTTATTTTGTTTTGTTCCTGCATTTTTTAATCCTGAGATCTACTATCAACTGCCGACTGGGTGACAGGTTGGATCTTGATCCTTGTAGTCCCCCCATGCTCTGCCATCGAGCGTGTGCCGGCCCTCAGCTCGAGGTCGTCCACGACATGCCCCGTTGCTCCAGGGGTGGCCAGGGAACTACATGTTCCAGTGCACACATATGACCGGTCTCTATGGCTTTGTGACAGTGTGTCTGGCCGACAGCCATGCCGTATAGCGGACGTTGGTTCTGCCCGGAATGCCTCCAGCCGGTGGTCTCAGGACGGGTAAGTAGTGTCCCCTTGCCCTGGCATGGTGGTATGGCTGATGCTTTCCTGGGGAGGTCGAATGAGGGTCCGCCCTGCTTTCCTCTCTCTCTTCCTCTCCCTCCTTCCCCATGCTGGGTGGCGACTGTAAGGGGGGGGGGGGGTCCGCCTGGGGCTCTGTCACTACGGGGGCTGTGCTGCTGTGTGGTGCTATTAATTTTTTGTAGTGCCTTTTACGCTTTCACCATTAAAGGCTTACTTTTTTAAGATTCATTGGTGTGCGGCTGTCCATACCCTGCCTTCAAGTTTTTGCCTCATGCATTGCAGGCACCCACCTGTTTCTGAGAGGACATTGATTGCTCAGGTGTGCTCACCTGGAGCAGCAGCATCTCCCTTCTTATTAATTTGTTGTACTGGAGTTGCTGTGTGTGCTGGGCTGTGTTTTCTGCTGTGTCACTGTTGCTTTAAACACGTGTATGGCCGCCATTTTGCAGCCCGCGAATTGCTTCCTGAGGGACAGCACAGAGCAGACAGCGCTTCAGCAGCACTACAGCCTGGCCGGGTGGCGAGTTACCTGGGGGTCCCCTGCTCTCTGTTTTGTGGCCGGGAGGGTGACCTGTGGGTCTCTGCCTTGCAGTACTAGGGCGGCATAGCGGTGGGTCAACATGGAGTCTGAACAGAGGCCAACCATGCCTGAGTTAACCCTTAGTGCCCCTGCGGTCTCTGTAGAGCCCATACGGCAGTCCCTTAGGCATTTATCGTCAGGATTGAAGTGACAAACGGCCAGAAGGGGGGTAAAAACCCCCTCCCTGCGCCTGCTTCTGGGGACGGCTCTGACACGGAACCAGACCCTGTTGCTGGCTCTGGTTCTGTCATGTCAGATGTTGCAGGCTTAGCCCACACGGTCAGTGAGGATGACTCTGCTTCAGGGTCAGCGCTTGATAAGGCGTTTTGTTGGAGCTCTTATCACTGCGGTGCAGGATACTCAAAAACTTGAGGACGGCAGAGACATCAGAGATGCTGGTCCCTTTTGGGTTCCGCACGCCGCCCCGCACCGCAAAAGTGTTTTTTTGTGTTCCTTACCTGGACAAAATATTATACAAGGAATGGGATCGGCCACAGAAAGTTTTTGATGTACCAAAATACTTTGCGGTCCGTTATCCTCTTGAGGAAGACTTGAGCAGACCCCCCTGTGTCCAGACTGAACAAGTCTACCACTTTACCTGTGGAAGGGGCTCCCGCCTTTATGGACCCCGCAGATAGGAGAGCTGAGGCTGTGGCCCGCTCCATGTTCACAGTAGTGGGGTCGGCAGTGAGACCGGTTTTGGCCGGAGCTCTAGTGTCACAGGCAATTACCGAGCAGGCAAAGTCCCTGCTGCAGGAGCTGGAGGCGCATAATGCTCCTGAGCTCTGTGTGGGCCTGGCTGACCAGTTAGTGCAGGGCCTGCAGTTTGTCTGTGAATTGGCCCTGGATACGCTCCTCTTGCTCTCCAGGGCCTCCGCCTACACGGTGGTACTATGCCACCTTGGGTGGCTAAAGTGTTGGTCTGCGGACCAAACCTCTAAAGGGTCCTTAGGGGACTTACCCTTGAAGGGTGCACGGCTTTTTGGGGCGTCCCTGGATGACATCATTATAGATGCTACAGAGGGGTTAAGAGCACTCTGCTTCCACAATCTGGGAAGGGTAAGGAGCCTCGTCATAAGCAGGGTCCCTCCTTTACCTCCCCCAAGTGGTTTCTTTCGCCCCCCCCCCCCCCAGGTGCGGCAGGAAAACGTTTTCCAGGGTGCTAAGGCACCCGCTGTAGATCAAAAGCGCAGCTGGTACCACAAGCCCAACAAGCCTGCGGACAAGCCTGCTTCTGCATGTAGGTCTGCCCCCCACACTCGGGCCGACTTTACGGATGCACGGCTCGGTGGAGATCCCTCTTTCTGACCGCTGGGTTTGCAAGGTAATTTCCTCGGGGTACAATATAGTTTCTCTCTTGTCCACCAAACAGATTTTTTCCTTCCAGCTTCCTCCGGTACGCCGGGTGGCCCTGTCAGGGGCTGGTCAGGATCTGCTGGTCAGGGGAGTGATTATACCGGTTCCTTCAAGGGAACGGTTTCAGGGGTTTTTACTCCAATCTGTTTGTAGTCCCCAAAAAAGGAAGGGGTCCGTCCAATCCTGGACCTTAAGGCCCTTAACTCCTTTGTCAAAGTGCAAAGGTTCAGGATGGAATTGTTCGCTCTATAGTGGCGGCTCTCTATCAGGGGGACTTTGGGGCGTCCTTGGGTACTCAGGACGCGTACCTGCATATTCCCAAACGCGCAAAACACCAGAGGTTTCTGAGTTTTGCGGTCGAAGAGGACCATTTTCAGTTTGTGGCCCTCCCCTTCGGCCTGGCTTCGGCACCACGAGTTTTCACAATGGTGATTGCTCCGATTCTGGCCCTGCTAAGGCAGCGCGGAATCGCTTTTGTGGGATACCTGGACGACCTTCTCCTGAGAGCTTCTTTAAGCTCAGTCTTAGGAGAGGATGGTCCATCACCTGCCAGCCCCTCCAAAATATTCAGATGGCTACTGAATGTCTAGAAGTCAATGTTGGTACCGTCTCAGCGACTGGAATACCTGGGGTTGGTCCTCGATTGCTCAGAAGCGAGTTTTTCTCCCGACGGAAGAACTCCAGACACTGCAATCTGCTGTGCAGCGGTTAGCGACCCAGATGTGGTCCTCGCTTTGCTTATAAACAACCGTACAAAAGCAATTTTTTCTTGGTACCACTTTGTGTATGTGTTTCATCCTCGTTTTTAATCTAATGCACCCATGGTGAGTGCCTAGTGTACCCAACAATCAATATAGACTCAACCTTGCTGTGTTTAGGTTACTGTTTGTGAGTCAATAATTGGTGACCCATCTTGAACTCGTTTCCTCCTGTAAGCACACCTGAGTACCCCTCTCTCCTTCCCATCAGATTACATTGCACTCATAAATAGCCTGATTTCAGCTTTCAGTTTTTGGGTTAATTCAGTGTTAAGGCAAAGTTTGCATATTATATTAGCTGATTTTAGAATTTTTGATTCCTGGCCGGTGGGCCTGCAATTGTATTACACAATGGTCACTTTTTCACTCTCCTCATCTTCCTTCTCCCCCACTTTCTTTTTTATTTTACCCTCTGTCACTTTTATGTTTTATTTTTGTTTGGTGTCACGTCTGTCACAGTGTGATGTAAGGGTGCCGGTCCTCGGGCCTGCCCTGAACGTCTTGGGAGTGGGTGGACATGGCCTTCTGGCTTAGTTCGCCTGCCATCATGGGGTCTCCCTTTGGGGGAGCCCCACCTAGTACTGGGAGGGTTCTGTTTCGGCAGACCCTCCAAGGAATGGTGCCCGTGTCGGCTTCGGTTGCACGGACCATGTGAGTACCTCAGTCCCTGTCAGAAGCCTAACGCCCCGGGGGATCAGGGTTGGGTCCTTTTTTTTTTATGGAGGACCAATTGACGTAAGCACCCGTCTGCACGTTTTTTGTCGCACCTCTTTGTGTGCACAATATTTTTTGCATCGGGTGGAGTTTTTGGGTGTGTTTTGCACGCCATAGGCGTTTCAATAAAAAAAAAAAATTAGATTTTAGAATTTAAAACTTTAGAAGTAACATAAAGCAAGCAACAGGGTTTTTGTTTTTTTGTCTTTACATCTGATTGCGTTTTTGGGGTAATTATCTTTTCATGTTTTTCTAGATTTATTCAATTTTAAAAGAATCTGTGATGCTGTTGATGGAAAACATTGACAGCAATAGTTCAGCATATTTATTCTACTTCCATTTTTACAATTGTAACAGCAAAGTTCTAGCTCAAGCCGTTTGCAGCACGCTAAATGTTGTTAAAAAGGGTATAGTTATGGCTTAATTACACAGTGCTTACTGATGAACTAGAAGACTCCTCTCTAAATCCTTCCTCCCTAAGTAAAACCCTTTGTTTTGCCTGCTACAGTGCTGTACATATATAAATAAAATGTACTTTCTGCTCTCATCCAAGCCTCCTAGGCTCTGATCAACTGAATTGCTGCTCTAACAGCAGCCTAAATATAGCTAAGATCTATCAGCGGGCAATGTAATGGCTTCAGTGCTGGAGGAGTTAACAGCATGATATGCCTGATTAGCTAGTTAATGTAGAAGATATAAAAGGGGCCATGCTTATGCATAGTTTCTGTCATTGCGCCAGTTCAAATACATTTTAGCTGGAAACAACATGCAAGTCGCCTTGCTTGATTGGGCTTTTTGGATTCAGCAGATGCCTGCTTTATTCCATTACTCTTCGACGCTCAGATTCTATTTTATTTGTATAATGTATTTATTGTTCCAGAGATAATAACCTGGCAGGCTTTCAAATGAATAGTGCTGAGGTCTGAGCTGTTTTAGCTGAGACTCAAAGAAATAATGCAAAATTGCATTCTCATAATGCCGTCTGCTGAAAGGAACCACACCCCCCTTGCTTCAACGTTTTACATGCTATTTGCACCAAAGAAAGGATTTGCATGATTGGCATGATCCTTGGAGACACTTGCTCACAGAATGTTAACGTTAAAACAGCAGTACAATCATGAGAAGAAATAACAGCCTAATGGCTCCTTATTGAGGTCTGTGCTGCAGCTACACTTCACAAATTTATCTAAATATTGAAGTGTTATAAGATCCCTTTTCTGTAAATATGTATGTATATCTATTGTAATTCATGTATCAAGAGAACCTGTCACATATATATCCTTGTAGAGCAAAACAAGGGATATTCAAGCAATTTTTCCTAATTCTGACATTAAATAATCAGAATAAGTTGCTCCTTATGTTTAGTAGCCATCAGTAGATCGACTCCAGGACTTTTAAAGAGCCTTTCCTATCCTATGGAACTCCTTACCCCAATCTGTCCGATTTATCTTTTACTCTAGGAGCTTTTAGACGATCCCTGAAAACCCCCCTCTTCAGAGAAGCCTATTGTGAGAGAAATTCACCTGAGACCACACTCAAGTTAAGAAGTTTTCTTTATTGACTCGTACGAGGAGACAAGTTACAACAAAAGGACAGATACTTGCCTATTGGTTCTGACCGCTTGCCACCCTTGCTATAGGGCTGCATGGACAAGCGGTCAGCCTGATAGACGCCTATCTGACTTGTCTGACTAACAATTGTAAAACTGGCATTTATATACCCTCACAAGCTTAATTTAAGCCATCTCTCCTAGATGTGATTGGTTGCTAAGATCTACGTCAATGTAACACCTGTCCTACAACCAAACAAACTTAATTATTGACAGAATTCCTATATGTTCATTAAAAGGGATTTATAACTGGTTGTGTCCAATTAACGACATCTGTGTAGACAGTCTGGCACCCAGCTATGTTAGCCACAACTTCAAGGATGACAGATTTATAACTTTCAGAGAATGAACTTTCAATAACCCCACCTTATCTGTTGTCTTACTATTTCTATGTGTATGTATCTATATATTTGGTTCCATAAAATACACTATATTATCTATATTATATATACATACATGTACATATATATATATATATATATATATATATATATATATATATATATATATATATATATATATATAGATATATATATAGATATAGATATATATAATATATATACATACACATACACACACATAGCTAATATTGTCTAATATCAATATTGTCTAATTATTAATGTAACTTATACAATGTATTTTAAGTTTTAATAGGGCACACATAGGCCCTGTCAGGCTTGATTAATGTCTGTGCATAACTTTCTCAAAACTGCCTTATTCTTTTAAACCGCCTGTATCACTATCTTTGGTGCTTATCTCATCAGCTATATTTCAACTGTTGTCAGAATGTTCCTTTGTCCAATTAGTTGAACTTGGAATAAACTGTCTTCAGTGCACTTTCACCTAGTTATGACTGTCTTAACAATACCAGCTAAAGTTCAGTAAAATAAAGACATTCTGTATTCTTATAGAATAATAGAATAACACTAATAAAGATTTAATAACTATTGCTTACCATTGAATAATATTGATAAGAACACTACTTATTCATAATAATATGAATAATATTGATAATAATTATATTATCAATAAAATATATGCAAACTAATATGAATTATATATCAGACAGGAGGCTCATATCTTGCATTTATCTTTCTTTATTAAATGCTCATAGCAGAAAATTTATTCTTTATATTTTATGTAATTTGTTAACTTTTTCACCTAAAATGGTGGATAAAAGAAACTACAATTCCCAGCAGTCCCTGCAAGTCTAAGCCACACCTCCCGGTGGTATGTATATAAGGGACTGCTCTGATGTACTTCTTCCTCTTTCTTTCTGCTCATGGCGAGAAAAGATAAGTAGAGACAGCCAATCAATTATTTCTTTTGATATTTATTTGATTGTTCTTACTGATTAATATTACTAATATTAACATTGTTGGCATTTGGTATTGGGTCTAGGACCCCCCCCCCCCCCTTCCCCCCCCCCCCCCCACTCTCCCGCTAAGTTTGATCAGTTATTTCATTGATCATTTATTGCATTGTGGGATAATTTATTTATTTATTTATTGGATTGATAGTGTTTTATTATATCTGAGTTGGTTTTGGGGTCGGGGGATATCCCCCCCCTCCTCCATCCCTCCCTCCCGCCAGTTTGGTACCGATTCGCGGGGGTTTTTGGCGCTACATCGCTTGGGATAGAGGGCTTAGCACCCTGTACGACCCTCTTGAGTCGCAACCTTCCGGTCAGCACTCGTCCGGTGCAGACAATCCGGGTCCCTTGCTGGCGCCTTCCGACGGCAGTGAATTTACCTCAGACGGTATTTTCACGGACCTTCCGAAGTCTCGCGAGACTTCGACGCCATCTTGCTGGCCGCATCGTTCGCAGCGTCTCCTGTCTCCTTCACAGGACGCGCTCCTTCACGCGCGCTCTCGTTTTCCCTCTCTCCCGCCCGGCACTCCTAGGGGCGGGACTGAGGGACACTGTCAACCAATCGCGGCTCGCTGCAGTCTCACGAGACTGCAGTTTTGAGCTGGACTGCGCGCCTTTGCACTAGCCTCCAGTGTGCGGAGAGCGGTGCTTCTGACAGGTCACGGCGGCAGTTCACTGGCAGATAAGTTTACCAATACTTTATTAGCATATCGGAGCATTCATAGGAGTGAAAACCCCTTAGATCTCTGACGAGCAGTTAGATAATTTTACCAAAGGATAGTGGATGTGAACGGAGCACTCATAGCAGAGTGGTCCGTTTTTAGGTACTATCATTAGGTTTTCGGTACTGCATTTTAATATCTTTAATATGGCAGAAAGATCTGGAGTATTGAAGGATCAATCAGGTACAGGGGCTGACTCTGAGAATCCGCAGTTATTTACTGCAAACCAGACACTGGACTAGGAGGTCCTTAGATAGAACAAACAGAAACAAACTGAGAGCGGAGTGCCCCAGACCTGTCATTCCTAAAAAGGTGACAGCTACTCCGGAAATTGACCCGGTATTGCTAAAATACCTGACAAAATCGGGCAAGTATGCTAAGAAGGGCATAGAACGCTCTTTCAAAGCGATCCAGGATCGCATTTTAGACATGTTAGGCCCCTTAACAAAAAATACTTAATTTATCGGAGCAAGCAGCCGCCACTGAAGATGCAGTGGACTTAGGCCAATTGAGAGGATGGGCACAACGGGCCATCTGTCTGTTGGGCTCAGCCAACACATCCTGCGCGGTGGAACGCCGCAGGTCCATTTTGATGAAGCTTGATCCGCAACTCTCGCACTTAGCGGAAGCAGAACCTGGCCCATCAGCAGAAGGTCTCCTATTCGGAGACGATTTGATGAAAAACATCAACCGTTTTGTGGGCCTCTTTAATAGTCTAGACAAGGCTCAGACTTCTCTAAAGAAATCCGGATATGGCCCTAAGGTTTTTAACAAGGCCGGCAGAGGAAGAGGCCGATCTGCCGGCCGAAACAATTACTACAGGGCCTACCCTAGGGCACCCGCTCGAGCTTACGCACCAGTACAACAGCAGTATCCCGTACCGGTGGCACAACCAGCTCCATTCTTCCCTCCTAGAGGACGCCCTTGGAGAGGACGCGGTGGCAGAGGTTTCCCCAGATCCCGTCCATACACCGGTAAGTGCATCTACGAATTACCACACGCATATACCTGTAGGGGGCAGGCTGAGACATTTTTCCCACGTCTGGTACACGATTACAGCAGACGCGTGGATACTGGCCGCAGTAGCGGGCTATCAAATAGACTTTATATCTCAACCGATCAGGCCTATCCAACCCCGACCCATACATCTTACAACGCAGAACATACACCTCATAGACGAGGAACTGCAGGAACTAGTTTCAAAACAGGCGGTGGTAGAAGTAGACCCTTTATCTCCCGGGTTCGTGAGCAACCTCTTCTTAGTAAGGAAGAAAGACGGAGGGTACCGACCGGTGATCAATCTGAAAGAACTAAACCAATTTGTGACGTATCGTCACTTCAAAATGGAAGGAATACATTTTTTGAGAGATCTCCTAGTCCCGGGAGATTGGCTGGTCAAGATAGACCTCAAAGATGCATACCTAACGGTCCCTATGCACCAATCATCTCAAAATTTCCTAAGATTTATGTGGAGAGATCGCATGTGGCAGTTCACTTGCCTACCCTTCGGCCTATCGTCAGCCCCATGGTGCTTCACCAAAATTATGAAACCAGTGGTGGCAGCACTACGATGCAGAGGAGTCCGTTTGATAATCTATCTGGACGACCTTCTAATTATGGCCCGTTCCAAAACACAGGCCGAGCTACACAAACGATGGACAGTGTCACTCTTGCAGGATCTAGGGTTCCTGATCAACCACTCGAAGTCGGTTCTATATCCAGCCCAAGAAATGGAGTTTTTGGGGTTTTCTGTGGACACCAGACAGGCTGTCTTACGATTACCCAAATCCAAATTGGCCTTGATCAGGAAAGAAATCAGAACGGTGTTACGCAAAGGGCAGGTATCCTTGAGAGTCCTCTCACGCGTAGTCGGGCTTCTATCGGCCTCTATTCAGGCAATTTTCCCAGCCCCATTACATTATCGGGCCTTACAACGGCTCAAGACCCTCCATTTACGGCAAGGCCTCCGTTACTCGGACAAGGTCAACCTTTGCTCGGAATCGGAAGAAGAACTGCGGTGGTGGCTACGACATGCAGTCGAGTGGAATGGCAAGACAATCTTCAGCTCTCGACCGGACGTCATCTTAGAATCAGATGCGAGTCGGCAGGGCTGGGGAGCTCGTTGTGGCATTCACACCACAGGAGGGACTTGGTCAGTAGGCGAATCCGCTTTCCACATCAATGCGTTGGAGTTACTGGCGGCTCTCTTCGCTGTCAAGAGTTTTCTCTCTCAGAGCTCCAACTGTTGCGTTCTTTTACGCATGGACAATGTAGCGGCGGTGCAATATATCAATCGCCTAGGGGGCGCGAAATCCAAACTGCTTGCGGACGTCGCAGCCGAATTCTGGAGATTTTGCCTATCTCGCGACATTATCCCGGTGGCGGAATACATTCCAGGGACGTCCAATTGTGTAGCAGACTGGAACTCGCGATATCTGACAGATTCCAGCGACTGGAGATTGGACAGATCGGTTTTTCGGGTCCTACAAGATCTCTGGGGTCCGTTTCACACGGACCTGTTCGCCTCCAGACTCAACCGACAGTTGCCCCACTTCTACAGCTGGAGACCGGATCCGGAAGCAATGGCAGTGGACGCATTTCTCCAGAGGTGGCCCGAGGGAATACATTATGCGTTTCCACCATTCACGCTGATCACCAGGCTTCTCCTTCACATAGCCTCTCAGAGGGCGACGATTGTTCTAATCACTCCTTGGTGGCCGACACAACCGTGGTTCCCTCTGATTCTGGGAATGTCGATCGACTATCCCAGACTCCTTCCCCACTCAACACATCTGTTGACAAATCCGACCAAGGGTCTACACCCATTACTTCTGGGAGGCAAACTGATTCTCCTGGCATGGTTGGTTTCGGGATGTCAGGATCGGGTACAGACCTTTCGCAATCAGCTAGAGACCTCCTCGCCCTGGCCTGGGCCCCAGGGACTAGATCGGCATATCGATCTGCCTGGGGATTATGGATTCGTTGGTGTGATAGACAACAGATTGATCCCACTCAGGCTTCTATCGCTTCGGTGGTAAACTACCTAGCAGAATCTTACGAATCGGGAAAATCATACAGTTCCCTTAACGTTTATAGGTCTGCTATTTCAGCTTATCATTCGCCAGTAGACTGTTTACCTATCGGCCGACACCCTTTGGTATGTCGCTTACTTCGTGGCATTAAGTATACACGTCCACCCCGTCCACGCTACCAGTCCACCTGGGATGTATCCAGGGTCCTCCAACTTTTTTCCTCGTGGGAAGACAACGATCGACTTTCCTTAAAGATGCTATCCCTTAAACTGACTACGCTACTTTGTCTAATTTCCATAAAAAGAATCTCGGACGTGAGAGCCCTAGATATTTCTAGGCGACAATTCTCACCAGAAGGAGTTAGGTTTTCAGTGGTTCGCAGAACCAAAACGAGATTACATTCGGTTTTCTATCCAATATTTCTATCGCATCCACGGTTATGCGTGGTCCGTTGCCTCCAAGCATATGAGTTGCGCACATCAAATCTTCGTTCTCCTAACTTCCCTCAATTGTTAGTCTCATACGTACATCCACACCATCCGGTATCTTCAGCCACTTTGGCTAGATGGGTGAGATTGGTGATGGCAATGTCGGGTATAGATGTATCCATCTTCGGCGCACACTCGACTAGGGGGGCTATGGCCACTAAGGTGGTTACTTCAGGGGGTTCTCTTTCAGACCTCTTGGCGGCAGCCGACTGGTCGTCAGAATCGACTTTTCGGCAATTTTACTTTAGACCAGAGAATCATGTCTCATTATCTGTCATTAACTCTTAAGATATGGTATAATCTCTAACTGTTCCACTACTCATCCAGTGGGTGTTTTGAATATTGCATGTATATTGTATTGTTATGATCTGACAGATTATATATATATGTAATTATAGCTTTGAACTTGCAAGATATGAGCCTCCTGTCTGATATATAAATTGAGATTTTCCTAGCTTGTGACGGAAAATATTAGTTATATGAAGACAGGAGGCGAGTATCTTCCCTC
This sequence comes from Rana temporaria, assembly GCF_905171775.1. Taxonomy (NCBI): domain Eukaryota; kingdom Metazoa; phylum Chordata; class Amphibia; order Anura; family Ranidae; genus Rana; species Rana temporaria. Next base: position 258,402,522 of record NC_053490.1, read on the forward strand.
CCGACCCACCCTATCACGGATATTTGTCTATTCTATTTTCAGGTTATTGAATCTCCATATCAAGTTATCGTTAACGCTTAAAGCAGTGGAATCCTGAGCCCCCGTTGGGGCGAAGTTTTGTTCCGTTTCTCCGTTTGGAGTCGTTGACAGCGCGGTTGCTGTTCATTTACTACCTTGTTCCGACAACACGACAAGAAGGATCGACGGGCTGATGACTCCGGTGTGAAGTTTCTGGAGGTATCCTGTTATGCCATTCGTTCAAGAAAGAGGAAGAAGTACATCAGAGCAGTCCCTTATATACATACCACCGGGAGGTGTGGCTTAGACTTGCAGGGACTGCTGGGAATTGTAGTTTCTTTTATCCACCATTTTAGGTGAAAAAGTTAACAAATTACATAAAATATAAAGAATAAATTTTCTGCTATGAGCATTTAATAAAGAAAGATAAATGCAAGATACTCGCCTCCTGTCTTCATATAACTAATATTTTCCGTCACAAGCTAGGAAAATCTCAATTTATATGAAATAATTCTACTTCTAAGCATAAATGATTATAACATAAGCATCTAATTTCTCTAACACCTGTCCTACCCCCACCTAACAACTTTATTTTCATTTTCTTCATCTGATCTTACCCCACAGCTGTTACCTTTTGTTCCACTTGACACCCCCCCCCCCTTCTAGATTGTAAGCTCTAACAAGCAGGGCCCTCTAATCCCTACTGTATTGAATTGTATTGTAACTGTACTGTTTGCCACCATGTTGTAAACTGCTGCACAAACTTTTGGCGCTATATAAATCCTGTAATAATAATAATTTATATTTCCTAAAGCACTGTACTGTTTATCATAAAAATATATATGCATTCCAAGCAGCCATTGCTACATTTCTTAGGGCAAGTTTCCCAGCTAGCTATGAAGAAGCACTAAGGCATAGTGCGAAACGTCAGCTTTTCTTTTGTTGTGCTGTTTTTTGCTGTGGCATGTATTTTGTGATTTTTAATTAAAGGAGGAGTTTTTTTGGAGTGCGGCTGTCCCACCTTTTTTCCTTCATCCTAACCTGCATTTTGATTGCACTGCCTGCACCCTTGGCTCGGACCACAGGAATCAGATTACCTGGTTCTCTTTGAGCGGTTACCCACTCTCTCATTGCAAGTTTCCCAATGTTGAGAACAGTGGACCATGTCCCCTCTGGTTTTGGTGATGGCTGCAGAATAAAAAACAAAAAAGTGCACATTATTTTTGAAGGTTGGGTTATATATACTTTAAATCACCAACTCTACACCAGAAAGCTGCATGGAGTCAGGATTTCTAGCCACTACTGTGCTTGGACTCTCTACATTATTATTAAGTATGGCTTCACCCACCATTAACCACTTGCCCACTGGACACTAAAACCCCCTTCCCAACCAGACCAATTTTCAGCTTTCGGTGCCCTCACATTTTGAATGACAATTAGTCATGAAACACTGTACATATGTGAATTTTTTCACACAAATAGAGTTTTCTTTTGGTGGTATTTAATCACAGCTGTGTTTTTTATTATTTGCGCTTAAAAAGAAAAAAGAGCAAAAGTTCTGTAAAAAATGCATTTTTCTTAGTCTCTGTTATAAAATTTAGCAAATTTTGAAATTTTTCTTCATACATTTTGGCCAAAGTTTATACCGCTACATATCTCTGGTAAGAATAACTCAAATTTGTGTATATTTGGTCTGTGTGAAGGTTAGAGTCCACACGCTCATTTCTTGAGACCCTATTAAGCCCGGAAAGTACAAATACCCCCCAAATGACCCCTTTTTAGAATGTAGACATTCCAAAGTACTTGGTAAGAGGCATGGTGAGTTTTTTGAAGTTGTACATTTTTTCCCACAATTCTTTTCAAAATTAAGATATTATTTTCACTGAATTGTCATATTAGCAGTTTTTTTCTTACACACAGCAAATGCATACCACAAATTACACCCCAAAACACATTCTACTACTCCTGAGTATGGTGATACCATATGTGTGAGACTTTTACACAGCCTGGGCCACATACAGAGGCCCAACATGCAGGGAGCACCATCAGGTGTTCTAGGGGCATTTTTGACTACCTACTACACTTTTGTGAGGCAATGATGGGCACTGTAGTGGCATGAATGGGGATGGCTGGGTATTTCTAGGTATGGCTGAGTATGGATAGCATAGCTGTGAGTATGGATGAGGCTGCAATGGGCACAGAGAAGCGCTCTCTTTCTCCTCTCTGCTCACTCGGTACAGAGAGGGGAAAGAGGAACTGGACATGACGCCAATTTGTTTACAAGTGATTGCTCTGTCATTTGACAGAGCAATCACGTGGTAAACGGCCGCTGTCAGCAGCCATTTACCGTAATATGCTGGGTCCTCCGGACCCGACTGTCACGGATACACCCGTGTGCGTGCCCGATTCTGAGAGAATGTCCTAGTACGATCTCCCAGAGTTATCGAGCCACGCTGTAGCCGTCATTCGGCTATAGCGCAGTTGTTAAGTGGTTAATTTAGTATATTGTATATTTTTGTATCAAACCATTAACGGATATAGATTTTAGGCACTCTTTTCTGGTGAAATATTCTCTTTCAATTCCACTTTCGTATGTTTACATTTTTTCATATGTAAAACAGTTTTTATGGTTTTAAACATGAAATTAATGTTGGCGATGAGACATACTTTGTGATAATTTAGGAGTGTAATGGTCAGGTAATAACAAGTATTGTATTCTTGTAAGGAATTTTACAGTATGCTGCATCATATCTGTTGTTTAAGCATATATCTATCTATCTATCTATCTATCTATCTATCTATCTATCTATCTATCTATATATATATATATATATATATATATATATATATATATATATATATATATAAACTCAGTGGCTGCCATTTACTACTAGAATCGGCAGCTATCGTATCGTACCACTTAATTGTATGAATGACTGACTTTTTTTTTTTTTTTTTTTTTTTTTTTGCAAAGGTAGGTACATTTTCACTGTGGTGATCTCCCCTCCTTACCACATCAGGATGTGTTGTAACATCTACTCCTACTTGGCCCATAGATATGTAAAAATCTATAAAAGTGGTGGATCCCTTCCATTTCTCTGTGGAAAAAGATACACTATATTATCAAAAGTATTGGAACACCTGCCATTACACACACATGATTTTTTAATTGGCGTCTTGGTCCATAGGGTTCAATGTTGAGTAGGTCCACCATTTGCAGCTTCAACTCTTCTGGGAAGACTGTCCACAAGGTTTAGGAGTGTGTCTATGGGAATGTTTGACCGTTCTTCCAGAAGTGCATTTGTTAGGTAAGGCACTGATGTAGACTAGAAGGCCTGGCTCTCAGTCTCTGCTCTAGTTTAGCTCAAAGGTGTTCTATTGGGTTGAGGTCAGGACTCTGTGCAGGCCAGTCAAGTTCCTCCACCCCAAACTTTCTCATCCTGTCTTCATGGACCTTGCACTGGTCCAAATCATTCGGTGGAGGGGGGATTATGGAGTGGAGTTGTTTTTCAGGGGTTGGACCTGGCCCCTTAGTTCCAGTGGAGGGAGCTCTTAAGGTGTCAGCATACCAAGACATTTTGGACAATTTCATGCTCCAAACTTTGTGGGAAGTGTTTGGGGGAGGAAATTTACTGGCCTGCACAGAGTCCTGACCTTAACCCAGTAGAACACCTTCGGAATTAATTGGAGCGGAGACTGTGAACCGGGCCTTCTCATCCACATTTAGTGCCTGACATCACAAATGTGCATCTGGAAGAATGTTAAAACATTCTCATAGACACACTCCTAAACCTTGTGTACAGCCTTCCCAGAGGAGTTGAAGCTGTTATAGCTACAAAGGGTGAGCCAACTCAATATTGAACCCTACGGACTAAAGCCCCGTACATCTGACGAAAAAGCTAAATTGGCTGTCCCAACCAATATATTCACACTACTTTACAAGAGACCTGATGCCGGAGTTAGTTTCTTTCAGGACAGAAAGTACATAGTAAAGCGCTGCGTAAACTGTTGGTGCTATATACATCATGTATAATAATAATACATAGTACTCATTAGTCATATTATAAATAACTAAAGAATATGTGCAGTCTGTAAGAGGAAACCAGTTTGACAGATGGTATTTCCCCACTGATTCTTTTAAAAGACTCAGTTTTCACCATAGAGCCTGTGTAATAAAAAATAGTAAGCACAATTGACATCAGCGTTGTCTCAGAACTGGTAGGAGAGCAGTGTTTCTGACTTGATATGTATTTTAAATTCACAGAGCGTCATTTCTTTTTGGACAGAATAAATCAATGTCTACATATAATTACCATGCACTGCTATAACTTGCTAAACTGTGGACATGGAGGTGCTTGCATATTTAATGCAAGGGTATACATTTATACAGATCTTTATTCCGCTAACAATGTTAAAGTGTTTGTTACCCTAACATTTCATATTCCTGATATGCTCCTGCTGTACCATGTACTTCGATGAAAAAGTATCCTGTTTGTATTACTTCATTTGTGTGAAATCCCTAGCATTCTTGACAGTCCCTCTGCTTTCCTTTTAATAACTGACCACACTATGTCAGAGAACACAGCATGGTCAGTTCCCTAGCTAAGCTGGAAACTGTGTGCTCTCCTCCAATGATCAGACTTATCCTGATACACACCCCCTTCACAGCCTTTGATTGGAAAGTTCAGTGACCTGCTGCTTCTCCTAACCCAGCTCTTATGCAGCTGAGAACAGAGGGAATGTGATCAGTTGTATAAAAAAGGGAAAAACGGTATTTATAATGTTTTGTTATATCTATACACAAATGTTGTGCCTTTTATTTAAATTTTAAACTGAATGGGTTGTTTTACAAGGTGATCATTTACAATCACTTTAAGCTCTGGCATGTCTTCCTTCTTCTTCCTTTCTAAAGTACTGTGCCTGCATTTTATCAGTGCTAGCAGTTTAGTAAGTTATAACTTTTTTCTATATTTTAATCATCTTACAAACGGGTAGAATTAGAAGGAAACTCAGTACAGTTCATAGGGTCAAGCCCGTAACATAAGAATTAGAAAGCCATATAAGTTGAACATGGGTTATGAGCCGCTAACCCCCTGAGTCAGGTACAATAAAATTGACCTAATCAGCACACATATTTTTGCAAGTCGTACCTAAATGATGGATGGATCTGGATGTGTTGACTTTGTATTTTCTGGAGAAACAAATAAGAAAGATCTCAGACTTTACAGGCCACACAAAAATTACACAATTTATTGATATCAAAGTAAAATAAAATAATCTATTGTACGTCCAAAATGAAAAAAACTATTGTTAGTGCTGATAAATCATGTGCACAATATGGATGATGGCCATGAGTAGCACTTCAAGTGATTCTTAAGCCACTCTAACCTGTATACACCATCATCAGCACTGCCTCCTATTTTAGGATCCCCCTTCGTGTATGATTTATAAAAATAAATGCTGCAAATACCTAATTTCACTGACAAAATTGCGATCGCATTACTAGCCAGCTTTCTCCTCCTGAGAGATGCAGCCGGCGATATTGAGATTCCTCTGCTGATGTCAGTCTGGAGGGGAGGAGGAGAGAGCTGGCTGGTCATATGATCACAATCTCGGCTCTTAAATGAGGTATTTGCTGCATTTATATTTATAAATGTGTGTGTGTGTGTGTGTGTGTGTGTGTGTGTTTATATATATATATATATATATATATATATATATATATACACAGCCCTCTTTGAGCCAAGGCTGCAGCTCTCTCCTTCTCCCCCTCTTGTATCACACACAGCGGGCATCTTCCGCTGTGTGTCATGGAGAGGGGTTTACAGCGCGTTGCTATGGGGGTGCGGACCGCACCAGGTGACACCCGCCAAAGGGGTGACACCAGGGGCCGGGACTGCATGGGCAAGAGTGGGGCTTCAGTCTCAGGTGATAGCGAGTGGGCTACTACAGTGCGTGTCGGCATTTGCCGACATCTCCTGCAGGGGGTCCCCAGCGCAGCGATCGCGATGGCTGACACTTTTGCAGCTCCCATCTGTCCCAGCCGGCTACCTGCATGTTAGTGTCAGAGCGTCGGGAGATCTCCTTCGAGTGTGTGTTTGCTGACATCTCCTGCGGGGTGTCCCCGGGTCTCCAGCGCAGTGATAGCTGATACATTAGCAGCTCCTATCTGTCCCAGCCAGCCGCATGTCAGCCGTGTCAGGGCGCCAGGAGATCTCCTTCCCAGGTTCCTTCTCCCGTCCCATCAGAAGACACGCCAAAGCAGAGAAGGAACCTGGGAAAGAGATCTCCTGGCGCCCTGACACGGCTGACATGCGGCTGGCTGGGACAGATAGGAGCTGCTAATGTATCAGCCATCACTGCGCTGGAGACCCGGGGACACCCCGCAGGAGATGTCAGCAAATGCCGACACACACTCGAAGGCGATCCCCCGGCGCTCTGACACTAACATGCAGGTAGCCGGCTGGGACAGATGGGAGCTGCTAAAGTGTCAGCCATCAATCACTGAGGACCCGGTCTCTGATAACCGGTAAGTCTTCTGCTGAGGGTGGCTGGTTGGGTGAATAAGAGAATTTGGGCAAGAAGAGGGGTTTAATACTGAAAGAGGGGAGATGTGGGGATTATTTGTGCTGAGAGGGGGGGGTCTATGCAGGGAGGGGGAGATGGGGGATGATTTATGCTGAGGGAAAATTTGTACATGGAGATGGGGGGGGGGGGGTGATTTGGGCTGAGAGGGGGGATCTGTGCAGGGAGATGGGGGGATGATTTGTGCTGAGAGGGGGCATTTGGGGGGTAAAATAATTTGTATAAGGAGGGGTTTGTGGGGGATTTATACTGGGACGAGGGATATGGGGGGCATTTTTTTACTGAGAAGGGGGATTTGTGCTGAAAGGTGGCATATGGGGGTGAAGATTTTTAAGAGGGGGAATATTGGGGGGGATTTGTGCTGAGAGGCAATTGATGGGGCACAGTAATGCGGCAATTGATGGGGCACAGTAATGCGGCAAGTGATAGGGGCACTGTAAGGCTGCAAGTGATGGGGCACTGTAAGGCTGCATTGATGGGGCACTGTAAGGCTGCGTTCACGGGCACACTGAGGCTGCACAGATGGGTACTGATATGCTTTATGTTACTATTGTTAATATTTATTTTTGGAACTTAATTCTGCTTAAAATATTTAACAGTGTAATTTCATGAGATAATTTACAAGGACGTGTTTAGGGGCGGACTTAGGGGTGGGGCAGGGGAGGTGTTGGGTGGGGCAACTGGTGGTGAGTAACTCTTAAGGCCTGGCTAGTGGCTTAGGACTTGAAATTTTGAGCCCTGATATATATATATATATATATATATATATATATATACTGTGTGTGTGTGTGTGTATATGTATATATATATATATATATATATATATATATATATATATATATATATAAAACTACATACACACACATCGTATACGTGTGTGTGTGTGACAGTACCTATTTTATTTTTTTAAATTGCCAGCCAAATCAAATTTGCAGCCATGTAAAAATAAGACATATACTTTGTAGATTCAGGTTTTCTCTTTATAGAAAGTAACCCTTACAATTCCATTGTAATGGTTCATCCCAATACTTTGATGTATTGCCATAATTATCCAAACTTTTTGTTTTTAAAGGAATATTCCAGTCAAAAGGTAAATTTACCTTAGTTATGGAACAAGTTTTTCCCTTTCAGTATTTCAGTCCTTCATCGAGAGTTTGCTGGTTGTCAATCCCCAATTTCGTTTTCCTGTAATCTGGTGATATTGGAATACAACTGCTAGTGATATTTATGTGTTTTTTTTTTTTCCCTACAGGTAATCCTAACAAACCAGATGACTACAAGAATTGGACCCAGAGAGTCCTTTTTGGTACCAGCTTTAGGTATGTTGTGGTTAGAAACCAAAACTCTATATAAGCAACTGATTCAATATAGTAGCATATGCAATAAATCAAAGCAAAATGTTGTGGCTTTTTGTAAAAATATATTCGTGTCAGTAACAACTGCTCCTCGTAATTTGATTTGATTTGATTGTGAGCTGTCTCCTCGCTCGATTCACAGTGCCGAGCTCCGTTCCCGAGCGTTGCGACGCACATGAACAGAGTTCGGCGCCAAATTAAAAAAGTAAAAAAAATAATTATTTCACATCCCCTTTGTCCCTAGTGGTCTGTCCAGTGCCCTGCATGCACTTTCATATTATAAATACCTTTAATTTCTGCCTGGAAACTGGAGATTGTCCATAGCAACCAAAAAGTGTCCCTTTACATCAAAAGTGCTTTTAGACCAGCTAGAAAACAGCGATAATAAATTAGAATCACTTGCAGAATTGAGCGATGGCGATTTGTGGGGAAATTTGTTATCAAACACTGAAAGTAATGACAGCGACAATTCTGCAACTGAGCAAATTGCAGTGTTTTTGATTTGATTACATGTAATTACATGTAATTTGTTATAATTATTTATAGTTATTTATTATATTATAATTTATGATTTTGTGTTTCAAACTTTATCATACCTGGGATGTTTACTAGACTCTTGTTTGGACAGATTTAGGTGAGTTATTCCTAAGAATTACAGGGCTACAATATAAAACTCCAAATTTCCATGCAAATGTATGATACCGCTTTCAGCACCAAAAATCTGACATAATCATAACGCCAGGGAGGTTAATATATGGATAAAGAGGTGGACAAAATAACATGTATTTTTTATTTTATTTAATTTTTATTAAGGAATTGTCCATATACAAAACACATTTATGCACATATTAAAATCTTTCATACATCCTGTTATTTTCTAATCCCCTTTATCACCCCCCCCTACTCTAACCCTCTTACCCTCCCCCGATCTTTCATCTTCCCTTCCTAGTCTTCTGTCTCATCCGTCTGTTTCGGTCATACCCTGGACGTATTTCTCTGACGATTTAAAGGACCCCTATTTCTCCCACGTTACTCTGTATCTTTCTTCCTGCCCCTGCTCTCTGCTGCATAGGTACTCCATCCTACAATTATGATCTACTCTTTGTATCCACTCTTTTATACTTGATTTCCTTGTACGTAGCCTTTTTTTGGAATTAGTCCTTTTGCTGCATTGAGCAGGGGCGGGATCAAAGTTTTCTTATATTGTTTTTTGTTTTATTTGTGCCATGGAACAGACGGGTCCACAGGTTTTGTGGGATCCTCTCCACGGTTATCTCTTCGATATATTCTAAAATTTCCTGCCAATACTCTTTTTTATTTTTGGGCACTCCCACCATATATGTATTGTCGTTCCTATTTGTTTACAATTCCTTTAACACTGGGAGGATTTACTTGGCTGGACTTTATTAATTCTCTCTGGTGTCAACTGCCACTGTACCATGCACTTATAATTTGCTTCAATCGTGGCTATATCAGATGCGAAATTATGTACTGCTCCAATCATTTGTGTTTCATCTAGTTTTATGCCCAGTTCTTGGTCTAATGTTTCTATGAAGGGTAGTAGCCCATGTCCTTCTAGTTCTGGTAATATTTCATATATTTGAGATATTCCGTGTTTTTTATATTATGTTTTTAGTTTACAAATCTTTTCAATTGGATTTAGCGTTTTCTCGTCTCTGGTTAGGGGATTGTGCTTACTAAATGTTTCAGTTGCAAATATTCCCAATCATTGACCTGGTGCCACCCATGCATCGTTATTAAGTCCTGTCTTGTCCTAATTATACCTTGCTGGATGATAATATCCTTTAATTGTGCGGTTCCCATTTGATTTCCCATCCGTGTCCCATTCCCTGGGATAAAAAAAATTGTGCCCATTAGTGGAATTAAAGGGGAATTGTACTTCCATTTTTCTTGTCGATGTATTGTGTCCCATGTTTTGAATACATTTTTGGTTAAATCGTTTGTATCTGTGCTCAATGTTCTTGATTTCAGTGGTATCCAAATATTTTTTGGAAGTTGTGTCACGCTTAGTGTGTCTTCCATTTTCACCCATTTCTTTATAGTATGTGTGTTTGCCCATTCTAATAGCCTTGCCAATATGACCGCCTTATAATATATTTTTACATCTGGAATTGCCAGCCCCCCATTTTTTTTTTTTTTTAGTTAAGAGTATGTTCTTTACCCTAGCTTTTTTTATTCTGCCAAATGTACTTCAAAAATATTGTTTTAATTACTTTAAAAACACGTTGTGGGATTTCTATAGGCAACATTTGAAATGTTATATATTGTTTTTGGTAAAATCACCATGTTTAATAAATGTATCCTTCCTATCAAGGAGATAGTTCTCCTCGATATATTTTTTAGCTCGGATTTATTTTTTATTGAGTAGTGGGATGTAGTTAGCCTGATATAGCTTATCAAGGGTGGGTGTAGTTCTAATGAGATTACATATAGTAGTGATGAGAGCGGGCATCCTTTTCTTGTTCCATTGAACATCTCAAAGGCTGACGACATACTTCAATTAACCTTAACCATGACCGTAGGTTGTTATATAGGTTATTAATCCATCTCATGAATCTTTGTCCCAGGCCTATACTTCGGAGCGTGTCCCTTTAAAAAAATCCCCAATATACTCGGTCAAATGCTTTGACATGAGCAGCATTGGGGATTTCCTCTCCTTGCCCTTGCGCATTGTTAAAGCAGGGGCTCACCCAAAATTTTAACATTAGATTCAGGCGAGTTGTTAGAAGCGCAATCAGGTGTTTTTTTTTTTTTAATCATTGCCGTACATACCGTTTTAGAGGTAGATGTTCTCCGCGGCTTCCGGGTATAATCTGCGGGATTGGGCGTTCCTAATTGATTGACAGGCTTCCGACCGTCGCATACAGCGCGTCACGATTTGCCGAAAGAAGCCGAACGTTGGTGCGCAGGCGCCTTATAGAGCCGACTCGCAGTCCGGCTTCTTTCAGCAACTCGTGACGCGCTGTATGCGACGGTCGGATATCAGGCTAACTACATCCCATCAGGGACTTGAGGGAACTGGATCTGCAGGTCATCTCCTCTCTCATCCACGGCACCTCCTTCAGGATTGGTAACTCCAAAGCAGGGACCCGATATGGTGGGATAGAATATCCAGACCAAAAAAACATTCCCAGATGTCAAACATATGAAAAAGAAAGGGAAATCCTCCACATGAAAAAGACATCAACTGGGGTACACACCAGCTCGCTGTCCCCACGCTTCACTAGGAAGAGAGAGTACATTGAAAACCAATCCCCACGTTTTGTCTTACTGCGGAACACACTTCCGGGATCACAACGTCAAAAAACGTGTGACGTCAGCCAATCCGGGTGACCTGTAGGGCCCAGCTGGCGTGCCCGCGTCACCACTGCTGGTAAATCCCGAACACGCCCCCCACCGCAAAGGACGACTCAACGTCTCATAGCGGCAATACGCAACCAAGAGGGGAAAGAACCGCAATGCAGGTAGGGACCTGTAGTCTGGGATAAACAGAGTCCCATGACTAAACCCTCCAATGCATTGACGTATTAACCACACATCATACAGCCACGCAGCAATCACGTCTCACAGCTATCGAAGCGTGCAGCGGTGCATGCTGGAATGTGTAGTCTTGAGCATAAAACATGGGAAGAGTACGTAAATTAGATTAAATAATTAGATAACCAGTCTGCTACAGGTAGTAATTACATCCCACAATTACATTAAATAGCAGAAAGGAAATATGTATATACTAATAAAATGAGCCACTTAAGTGGACTACGAGAGAGATGTGTAGCAATATGACTAAACATACTCATTGTGCATGTCTATGATATTGATCCCAGGTCATGGTACCAGCAATATGACATACATGTACAAATCACTTAACAATATCAACTCCTAAGGGGCAGATCCACATAGAATTAGATCCACTCCGCCGTACCTTACCTGGCGGAATTTCAAATCCTCAACGATTTCGCTCCATAAGTTACGGCGGCGTAGTGTATTTCTGGCGGCGGAATTCACATCGGCAATTAGGGGGCGGGTTTCATTTAAATGAAGCGCGTCCCCGCGCCAAATGAACTGAACATGCGTCCCCCCGAAATTTCACGCCGTGCATTGCGCTAAATGACGTCGCTAGGACGACTTATGCAAAAAAAAACAAATTTCGACGCGGGAACGACGGCCATACTTAACATGGCAAGTCTATCTATACGCCGCAAAATACCAGCTTTAACTATACGCCGGAAAAAGCCGACTACAGACGATGTTAGAAAATGCGACGGCCGCGCGTACGTTCATGGATTGACGGAAATAGCTAATTTGCATACTCGACGCGGAAAACGACGAGAACTCCACCCAGCGGGCGCCGAAGTATTGCATCTACTATCCGAAGGCGTACGTATCTTGGTTTGAGGATTCAAACTAAAGATACGACGCGGGTAATTTGAAAGTACGGCGGCGTATCAGTAGATACGCCGGCGTACTCGCTTTGTGGATCTACCCCAATGTCAGTATAATAATCAATTGTAATGAACAGTGATCATCAAAAGGTAAGTATATGATCAAAACAGAAAACGGAAAAAATATATACACATGTACACGTCACCTAGATGGAATGTACAACTATAATACCCTAACGATGAGAGACTGGGCATAAAAAATCTGTCATGAAGGATAATGAGTAGACCGCAAAGACTAGTCGAAACCATATGAGATATATGAAAAGCATATGTACAACGGATCAAAGTCAGAAAAGAGGAAATGTAATACTAAGGGCCAGATTCACAAAGAGATACGACGGTGTATCTCCTGATACGCCGTCGTATCTCTGACTTACACTGGTCTTATCTATGCGCCTGATTCACAGAATCAGTTACGCATAGATATGGCTAAGAGCCGACAGGTGCAACTGTGTTACACCGTCGGATCTTATTTGTAATTTAAAAATGGCGCGGGGGCGTTCCCGCTGATTTACGTTGAATAATATGTAAATCAGCGAGATACGCAAATTCACGAACGTACGCGGACCCGACGCAGTGTTACGACGTTTCCGTATCGGTTTTCCCTGCGTATACTTACCCCTGCTTCTATGAGGCGCAGCCAATGTTAAGTATAGCCATCGTTCCCGCGTCGATTTTGAATTTTTTTAACGTCGTTTGCGTACGCCGATTCAGAAACCCGCGCGTCGCAAGTTACGCTCACGTCGAAACCACTGACGTCCTAGTGACGTCAGTGGGAGCAATGCACGCCGGGAAATTTCGCGGACGGCACATGCTCATTTAAATCGGCGCGGGAACGCGCCTGATTTAAATAGTACACTCCCCCCTAGCCGCGGAATTTGAATTCCGCCGGGGGATTTGCGAGACGCCGCCGCAAGTTTGGAGGTAAGTGGTTTGTGAATTACCCACTTGCCTCTCAAACTTGCGGCAGGGTATCTTAAATCAGATAGATCACGCGGATCTAAAGATCCGCTGATCTACCTGAATCTAGCCCAAAGAGTCTAAAATAATGTTATTAATGGTTGTTGTGGAAAGATCCATTCCAATTAAAATAATCGACCAGACTATTGACTATTGACGTACACCTCAAAATGCGTTGGAGTAGCATCTGACCAATATATACATAAGACATACGAAGAAAAAAGGGAAAAATATCCAACACTATTGGAAAAAGTATCCAACACTATTGGAGAACTATGCTTTGTTTATAAATGCATTAATTTCCCAATCTATATTAAGGCCATGTGGCCTATAGCTTTTGAGCTGGTAAATCCAGAAGGTCTCCAACTTGGAGACCCCCCTGAGACATGATTCGCCCCTCCACTTAGGGACTAAAATGTCTATGATTTGGAACTTGGTACCCGTAGGGTCTTTACTATGGGACTCTAAATAGTGTCTTGGGACGCTATGATTGGTTTTCCCCTTTCTTATACTGGCTATGTGCTCACCTACCCTTGTGGAGAAAGTCCTGATGGTGCGTCCCACATACTGTTTCCCACAAGGGCAGGTGATCAAATATATGACATACTTGGTTGCACAAGTAGTGAAGTGCTTAATTTTATATTCCACCCCAGTGGCAGCTGAACGGAAGTTTTCCATCTTTCCGCGTCCACATGAATTCCATTTACACATTTTACATCTTCGACAAGGATAGTAAGCCTTCAGATGTGAAAAGAAGACTGGAACTGTAGGGGGTCCAGTTACATTTGACGCAATCTGACCCCTTAGCGAGGTTGCTCCTCTATATGTTACTCCTGCTTTAACAGCTAACGTTGGGGCCTAAAATATGATCATTTTTGGCGACATTCCAATGTTTTTGAAAAATGTCCTTAATCTGCTTGTGTTGAACTGAAAATGTGGTGAAAAAAGACCATTTATATTTCGAATCCTGAATAGGTTGTGGCTTCTCAGTCATTAAAGAGTTCCTGTCCATGGATGAAAATTGTTGAATATCATCATCTATGGCACAAGATTGATACCCCTTATCTATAAATCTTGATTTCAGTATATCAGCTTGATGCCGGAAATCCGACAGATTAGTACAATTGAGCCTGATCCGCAGGAATTGACTACACGGTACAGATTTTAACCAAGCTGAGTGGTGGCAACTATCGACCGGAATGTAACCATTCCGGTCGGTCGGTTTGAAAAAAGTTTTTTTTTTTTGCAACAAAGGGGGTCGCAATGGGGGCCAAATTTGCTCCCAGCCTGGCCAACATCTTTATGGCTAAATGGAAGGAGGATGTCCGTCTATGCGTTTAATCGACCTAAGATTGTTCTCCTCCTCTGGAAGGGAAACCTGAGCTCTTTAGAGACCTTTATGTCCACCCTTACCAACAATGGGATTGGTATTAAGTTATCTCATGAAGCAAGTTATACAAGTATACACTTCCTAGACTTGGAAATATTTTCCAGTGATGGTTTACTGAAAACAAAAACTTTTTTCAAACCGACCGACCGGAATGGTTGCATTCCGGTCGATAGTTGCCACCACTCGGCTTGGTTAAAATCTGTATCGCGTAGTCAATTACTGCGGATCAGGCGTAATTGTACTAATCTGTCGGATTTCCGGCATCAAGCTGAGACCATAGTGCAATACGACGGCCAGCCCTCTGGCCAGGAATCAAAAATTCCTCTAGTCCTAGCCAAAAGGCCCGGCCCTAGAGGCAGGTGTTAAAAAGTGTGGTATGGTGACGTGACCAAGGTGCCAAAAAGCAAAAAGTGCCGATAAAAACACTAGTGCAATGAGGGCACCCCTGGACTGCCACTCCAGGGGCACATCACCATAGGCTTTTCAACGGACCCTGACCCCCGGCCCAGACCGATGCAGCCCCACCCCAGTCAGTAAGGTATCAGAACAAATGGGACCCAATGGAGGTGAAGAGTCTCCATTGCTCCCACCTAATTATATTCGGTGGTACCGGCCAATTCCCCTCAATAACACCGAAAAGGGGCATGCTTTCCCAACTGAAAAGGGCGTATACTACACCAAATCGAGGCCAGGGGCCCGGCCCCTCAGCTTCGACCTCATGTTTCTCCGTCCAAATCAGAAGGCTTCCACCTCCACGCCAGCAGGTTTAGCATCTGCCAACCGTCATCCCTTGCCACCTCGCCGTCTACTCAGGACGGTTAGCATAGCACCACCTACTGGCAACTGATGAGAACGGCTACTACACTTGATCTTAGCCAAAAGGCAGAGAAGCACCCCTGCACTGCTACTCTAGGGGCACATACACCATAGCAGCTTCCGACCGGCGTGCCTGGAACAGGCCGGGTATTGCGGGAGGGGATGGGATGGTACAAGGCGGGAGGCTGACTAGGCAGGTCGGGCGGTCACTGGTTAGTTCATGGAGTGGGGTGAGAGACCAGGTACTCCCTCTACGTGCTCTGGGCCGGTACCAGTGCCATTGCTAGACTCCCCTCTCTCACAAAATAACATGTTTGTTACAACATTACAAAAATGTTAACTTTGAAGTACCACTCAAAATAAATCTACAGCTGAAAAACATTTTGGCATGGATTTATTAAAACTGGAGAGTGCAAAATTTGTGGCAGCGGTGCATGGTAGCCAATCAGCTTGGTCAATTACGCTTTGACCAAAAAAACCTGTAAGCTGATTAGTTTCTGTGCAGCGCTTCACAAGATTTTGCACTCTCGAGTTTTAGTGCAGTGACTGCCTTTTTTCGGCAGTGGACACCAGTCACCACAGGGGCCCAAAGAAAACCTTGGTTTTCTATGTGCCCATTCACCCCACAATGCAGGCGTGATATGCAGTGCAGCTGCATTTTTCTGCAGAACACTGGATGTGCATGAGACGTGGTTTCAATGCAGCCCTTTTACTTGAAAGGGTTGCATTTGGTGGCAGTACTGCCCATCGAATGCAACTGGGTATAACTTTTGCTATGGCATATATTAACCCCTGTCCGGCTTTTGCAGCTTAAGGGGCGTCAGTTTAGGGGCAGTAAAACTGCCACTCAATCGTTTGTTTTTCTGCCTTCAACCACAAATATAAGCAAGCTCTATAACTCCACAGTCTGAGCACAGGTGCACCTGAAGGACATGTTCACACTATAGGGCTGATTAATGAAAACTGGTGCAGCTGTGCATGATAGACAATTGACTTCTAACTTCATCTTATTCAATTAAGCTTTGACAAAAAGATATGGAATCTGATTGGTTTCTATGCAGAACTGCACCAGGTTTAGTAAAACATTCCATTGCCTTGGTTGCCATTAGTAGCATATCTCGCCTATAAAGGTTGTGTGTCAACCCTTTGATATATTTTCAAGGCAATAATGCCTCCATAAGATATATTTATGCAGTTTAATAACTTTTGCATAGGAATCCTCATATTTAGACACCTGGCATATGGATCTCCTTCCCAGTGCTCCAGGCCTAGCATCATTTTGGGCAGAGTGATATCCGATCCCTAGTTGCCTGCATAGTTGTAGTACCAATGTCGCTCTGCTTAGATGCTGTAGACTGCAATGAAGCACCTCCCATCTGATTTGATTGTGATTTCAGACTTTACTGCGTAAATGCTTGCTTAGGGTCACTGAGAAATGGTTGAATACAGAGACAACCAGACAGTTAGCATTTTCAATAGGTCAGCAGTGGCAGCCCGCATATTTCTCTCATAACAGGTTAGAGTCAGAGTGGAGTAATCTTCCTGATTGTGCAGTGTAGCAGAGGTCTGTGAATTGCAACAAAGGCTGAGAAATGAATAAATAATTGGCAAATAAAGCTGGAGTATGTCCAATATCCCTGTATATAGTTTTTTGTTGGCCCAGTATTTTACTTTTAATCAACTTTAGAAACGACAAATTCATTTAGAAGTCCATGTTAGCCTTCTCACTTATTTGCCATTTTATGTTTTTTCACCACAACTGCAATATTTCAGATTCTGCTTTTGTACTTGTCCGTGCTGCCTGTAGTATATAACAAAGGCTACAGGCTTCCTCATACATTCATATCTGTCATACTGTCAGGGAAATCTCAGCAGATCTCCACATGATACTTATTCAGAGAATTTGTATTCACAGTCACATTGTCCTCAGGGATTTCCTCCCTTACGTACTAAATGGCGCTTTATTGACTGGGTGCAAGATGCAGTCCCCAGTGGAGACATTAATCTTTGCTCGCCTATTTAATTTGCCTGAAGTGGAAATCCTTTAATTATAAAAGAGGCTTGGGTTGCCTTGAGCTGACTAACTAGATGTTTTACAGGAGACAAAATTACTTCCTTATATTTATTTAAATGCAAAATGAAATCACTGGGCTGAATATGTTTGCAGTTTTACTTCCGCTTGCTCACTTTATTTTCCTGCTTGGCTTTGGCAGTGCCCATTAAAAAAACATCAGAAGTTAAATCATGTACCAGTGAGGTTGCCTGACATAACGAGTGTTTGTGTACTGTATAAAAAATAAGATTATGGGTATTTTTAAACTGTTTGGTTATCCTTTTTCCCTTAACTGCTTATCGGGTAGTTTTAAGACTTATTTTTCTTAAGACAAATACAGTTTTTGTGAATAATTCCCCAGCCACCTAATCTAACCTAAAACTCCCCACCCTTGCGCATACCTGTCCATGGCAGCCTGCCACTGTGTTTACATCCATGCAAAAATCTGCTATTGAGTTGGCCACATCGGGACAGAAACTTCATAGATATAGACAGGGCCGGTGCAAGGATTTTTGCCAACTCAGGCGAAGGTGCATTTTGACGCCCAGGGCACAGCACATCAGGGCACAGTGAACATCAGGGTACAGCACACCAGGCCACATCAGGGTAAAGGGCACAGCACATCAGGGCACACGACATTGAGGCACAGCAGACTGGGGCACCAGACATCGGGGCACGGACATCAGGACACATGGCACATAAGGGCATGGGGCACTTGGCGCACACTGGGGCATAGCATTTACCTGGTAGCCAGTATGCAGGAAGCATCTGTGATAAGTTATCTCTCATGTCACGCTGTCCTGGCGGCCTCTCCTCTCTTCTCATCCATTCCAGATGATGTCACAAGCAAATGGGGATGGACGAGAAGAGAAGAGGGGCCGCCGGGACAGCGTGACATGAGAGAGAACTTATCACACACACTGCCAGTGTGGCTGCAGCGCTCCCCTCCCTCCCTCCCTCCTCTACACTTCACAAACAGCAGGCATCTCCCACTGTATGTATTGGAGCCTAGTGTGAAAACGTTGGCCGCACTGTGACAAAAGTCCCGCCCTCCTCCTAGATCAGCTTGTGTGAAAGACGCATTGTTCTGCCTATTTGAAAGGGCTACCTAATGTACCACAACAGACCAAAAATCGTGCATGCAACATTCTCTGCAATGTACAGTAGTGCATTACACTAGGCTGTTCTATTTTAGAAATTCAGGTGCGCTGGAATGTTGTGTTGGAGTAGCATTGTGATTGAAAGGCACTGTGTGGTGCACCAACGATACCATAGCGCAATGATGCAAACCCAAACTAGATTATAAGCATGAGATGTACAGTATATGAAAAGTCTAGTTGACCCTTCAGTTTAAATCTGATAAATACATTCCTGGTGCATCAAAATAAAAGGTATTCCAGGTAATATAGGTAATTTTCCATTATAAAGGAGGCATACCATAAGTCTAAAAGCTTGTCCACTGACGGCATGCTGACAAGAACCTTTTCTCTCTGTGTGGAAGCAGCAGCGTCTCTGCAGAGGTCCAATTTGCCCTCTATAGCACAATATTGAGGGGGGAGGAGTTCTAGTAGAGGGATTGTGGTACCAATGTACCAGAGCATGTAGCAAACATGGCATGCTTAAAAAGAAGCTCCAGCCTCCCTTTTGGGTGGAGCTACACTTTAAACACATCAGATTCTTCTAAAACTAAGTTTTATGTATTAGATGGACTTATCTGTGAACACTTTCACAATTTGAACTCATATTTTTATGTTTCTTCTTTTTCCAGGGGACAGTTGGGCACATACAGCAACCAGTCGTTTAACACTTCACTGGGAGGGTATGCAAAGGTGTGTATGTGTGTGTGTGTGTATATTGTATTCTATCAGAGTATGGTCACACTGTTTAGTTCTCTTTAGCTGTTAGGTTTAATGTCTGGTCAAAGTTTAAATGGGAAACAGCAGTTCTGAAAATTAGGTTTAAAAAATATATATATTTTTACGCAAAAGCTCTGCCTAGTAGTAGACCCATTTTCTGATAAAAATAACTTCTGTTTAATTAAGCCAGATCATTCAGCCTGGGTTTACACTATTGCAAACACAGACATCACATTTGATTGGCGCTGCATTTATGTGCAGATTGCATGTGATGTCTGTGCATAGCAAATTCAGCCATACAGTGTGTATGGCTGAACTCGCATTGGATTTGCACAAAAATACTGCAGGAACCTTTTTTTTTCCCTGCATGGAATCGGATCGCATGGGTTCCCGCATCGCAATAGTGTGAACTGAGGCTAAAGGAAAACAATGTTTTCTCTTTACGTCCATGGACGGACACAGCCTTCTCAAGTCTTGACATATGGGTTATGTTCCTGTTCATAGGAGAGGACTAGGCAGAACATGTTAGATATTTAAACACACGTTATTTTAAACAGAGTTAACCAGCCCTGCCCAGGGCTGGACTGGGACAGAAATATGGCCCTGGAATTCATCCAGACTGGCCCACCTTGACAGGTCTCTCCCATGACGGCCGGACAACTACCGCAACCCCCCCGGCCACCCAAGCCCCCTCTCCCCCTTCACTAGCCACTAGCCGTTCTACTTTATTAGAGTAGAACGGCTGGTACTGGTACTCTTATAGGCAGTACCAGTGAAGAAGCTAGACATTATTTCACCCTGGGAAAAGAATCGGTTCGGTGCCCCCCCTTATGGGACAGGATTAGGCAGAAGTGAGAAACTCCCAGGCCATATCTGTTGGGTCAGCTGTCTGTCCCCTCCCCCATGCTCCTCTGTCGTCGTCCCTGCTCCTCTGGTCCACCCCTGCTTCTTTGTTCCCCCAGGTGAGGGCTGCGGGAAGGGAGAGACAGAGGAGCAGAGGGGGCGGCGGTCCGCTGTTACTGAAGCCGGCCCACTGAGCCATCGGCCCACCGGGAAACTCCCTGTAGTCCCAATGGCCAGTCCATCCCTGGCCCTGTCCAGGGGGTGGTCACTCCAGACATAACCCTCCGCCCTGCAGTCAGCAGCTCAGTTTTTTTCTGCCTAGCAGAGGAGAAGTACGTGGCTCCCTTTGGACCCAGAGTCCTGAAGACATTTTTTATTAAATTTTTTTGCGATTCTTCCATCAACTGTCAGATGAGTGACAGGCTGGATATTATAGATCCTTGTAGTCTCCCCAGTCTGGCCAGCGAGTGTGAGCAGTCCTTGGCTACGCGCTGGGTCGGCCATTCCCCAATGGCTCCAGGGGCTGCAGGTGGGCTTTTGCTCCAGGGTCCACATATGACTGGGCTGCTTGCTGTCTCACTCACAGTGGACCGGGCTGACAGGTACTCCAACTGGGTTGTAGGTCTGTCAGGGACGCACCAGCAGGTCCTCGCATGGAAGGGTAAGTATGGTTCCTCCTGTCCTCCCTTTCCCTGCTCTCTGTCATTTTTCCCCTTCTGCACTAGCAGGGCTCGCTGCGACCGGGTCCCAGTGGGGGACTTTGGGGTGTCGCTTTTCTGTGGGGGGTGGTCTGCCTCCAGGGAAGTCCATGCCGTGGCTTTCTCGTCCACATTGCGGTGCTCGGGCACCATTTCGGCAACGCCATTTTTAGTGTGCCTGCTGCTTCCATTGTATTTTCCAATTGGTGGCCATCTTGCCGTGGCGCAGGTTGTTATTGCGGGTGGCCATTTTCTTGTGGTTGTGCCCTTTTTTCTCTGAGGCGTCTGGTGGTCATTTTTGTGTGGGTTTTGGCCTCTAGTGCTGGCTTCCTGAACAGCGAGCAGCACAATTCTCCTCGCAGTTTTCTTCAGTTTTCCTTACACACGCTGAGCGGCCTCTTGCTGGGTGTGAGTCACCTGGGTAACCCCCCCGGTCAATGCAGCAAGGAGGGTGGATTTTTCAGTTTTATTGACTGTGTCCCTGAGAGCTGTCAGTGATGTACTATGGAGTCGGTGTCTGGCCCTTCTTCCCCAAACATGCCAGAAGCAGCAGCCGGTGCCCCTGCACCTGCGGTTCCCATGGACACTTTGTCGGCAGTCCTGGAATCATTTGTTGTCAGGATGGAAGCGGCGTGCGAGCGTAAGGGGCTAAAAAGCACCCCCTTCCCCCGCCATCTCCCGGGGAATGTTCTGACTCAGACCCGGGCCTGGCTGCGGCACATGACCCAAGTTCTGGGTTGTCAGAAGATGCGGACCTGGACCTTCCTTGTTAGGAGGACCCCTCGTCCGGGTCAGTGCAAGACAGAGCACTTGTTAGTGCGCTTATCAATGCTGTAAGGGACTCTCTTAAGCTGGAAGGTGCAGCTCAGGTGTCCACGAAGGGGTCAGTCTCTTTTGGGTCGCACAAGTTGAACCGCTTTGTAAAGGTGTTTCCCTATGTGTCTTTCTTTGATAAATTCATAGATAAGGAATGGGAAAAGCCGCATAGGTTCTTTGTGGTCCCTCAGTGCCTGGCAGTCAGGTATCCTTTTGAAAAATGGGGTTCTCCTCCGGTTGTTAAACCCCCAGTCGCTCGGGTGAATAAAGTAACCACTCTCCCTGTAGAAGGGACTCCTGCATTTAAGGACCATACTGATAGGAGGTCCGAGGCGGGGAGCAGGTCCATGTTCATCATGCCGGTGTCTGCGTTGCGGCCTATTTTAGCTGCAACCTTTGTGTCTCAGACACTCACTGAATGGGCAAAGATTTTGGACCAGACGGTGAGGAAGCATCAGCTCCCTCCTGAGTGTGTGAGACTGGCTGACCAGTTGGTGCAGGGCCTTGTGTATGTCTGTGATGCCACTCTGGATGCGACCCCCTTAATCTCCAGGGCCTCTGTTTCTGCGGTGGTATTGCGCCACCTAATTTGGCTGAAATGCTGGTCCGCTGACCAGGCTTCTAAGAAAGCACTGGCAGACTAGCCCTTCAAGGGTGGGATGCTTTTTGGTACCTGGCTGGATAACATTATTAAGGATGTCACTGAAGAAAAAAGCACTCTTCTCCCTCAGTCCACTAAGGGGAAGGAGCCGCGCTGTAAGCCAGGTCCTTCCTTTCCCACGCAGAAGCAGTATTTTCGTCAGTCGTGGGCCGCGGGTAGACCCTCCCAAGCTGACAAAGGGCCTGCTGGGGGACAGAAGCGTCCCTGGCTGCGTAAGCTGAACAAGGCAGCAAACAAACCTGCCACTGCATGACGTTTTGCCCCCACCTGACTCATTGGTGGGGGGGGGGGACGGCTTTGCAGGTTAACAGCCCGGTGGGCCTCCCTGCTCTCCGACCAGTGGGTCTGCAAGGTGGTCACTTCGGGGTACAATATCAAGTTTCTTTCCTACCTGCTGAACAGATTCTTTCCCTCAAATCTCCCTCTCCTCCCGACTTGTCGGTCTGCCCTATTGGGGGCAGTGCAAGATTTGCTAAGGTGCAGAGTGATTTTGCCTGTACCACTGAACGAGAGGTTTCAGAGATTTTATTCGAATCTGTTTGTGGTCCCAAAGGAGGACGGAGTCCGTCCAATCTTGGACCTCGAAGTCTGTTATATGCCTTTGTAAAGGTTCGGAAGTTCCGCATGGAATCCATTCGTTCAGTGGTTGCTGCACTCCATTTGTTCAGTGGTTGCAATCGGCGAGGACCACTATCAGTTTATGGCTCTTCCCTTTGGCCTGGCGTCAGCACTGAGGGTTTTCACCAAGGTGCTTGCCCCGATTCTAGCTTTGCTGAGACAGCGAGGCATTGCTATCGTGGGCTACTTAGACGATCTTCTTCTGAGTGCAGCTTCTGGCTCAGAATTAGAGGAAGATGTGTCTATAGCCAGTCAGACCCTCCGAGAATTTGGTTAGGTGTTAAACATTCAGAAGTCGGTCCTGATACCGACTCAGCATTTAGAGTACCTAGGGCTGATTCTGGACTCCGCGGAGGCGAATGTCTTCCTTCCTTTGGAGAAGTTGCGGACACTCCAGTCAGCTGTGAAATTGCTAGCAATCCCGCAAATGGTTGTCTCTCCGTTTTTGCATGCGAGTTCTGGGCCTCATGGTGGCCTCCTTCGAGGCAGTACCGTATGCCCAATTACACACTTGAGTCTTGCAGAAGGAGATCCTGTCCAAATGGAACAAGTCTCCATTATCTCTGGATTGTCAGATTTGGGTGAGTCACCTGTCAGGGCCTCTCTGAGTTGGTGGCTGAGATCCCCGACTCTTCAGTCCGGGAAGTCTTTCCTTCCCTCCTATTGGACTGTAATTATGACGGACGGGCCATTGCACCTGTAATGCCTACATCTCTATGTGCGAAGAGAAGGGGTGGCATCCACGGACATATTTGGTTTCCAGGGTCCTGCTGTTTTTACATCGTGGAGTAGATCAGAAACTTTAGGACAAGAAATGGAGTCGCGCTAAACAAGAATGAATACCAATAATAATAATAATACTGACCATTACCAGAGTCTAAGATCCTGACGGATCAAATAGTGCAGCAAATGGACAGATCCAATGGATGCACCGTAGCTCTGAAGACCTTGTCAGGAGGCGAGCTACGGTGCATCCATTGGATCTGTCCATTTGCTGCACTATTTGATCCGTCAGGATCTTAGACTCTGGTAAGGGTCAGTATTATTATTAGGTGGTGGTTCCTGAATTTTCACCTATCGTAGCAGCATTTTCAATACTACAACAGATTGAATACGTCATTGGACTTGCGTTTTTGCACTTCTACTTTGCAAAAGTTTTTGCTATTGGGACTATTCTCTTTCTGTTTAATTATTGCTAGCTATTTCACATTTTTATTCATATGATTTATACATGACTTTTTCACTAAGGTATATTCATCCTTGTTTAGCGCGACTCCATTTCTTGTCCTATGGTATTCATGTTGTATAACATTTTTGAGTTTGCTGCTTCTTCTTTATATTCATTTGGTATGCGCACCATTTTTTCATCTTTCCTAGATCAGAAACTTGCCTTAAGCACCATTAAGGGGCAGATTTCAGCCTTGGCTGTGTTCTTTCAACGGCCTTTGGCGGCCCACTCCCTGGTAGGTACCTTTTGTGCAGGGGGTTCGTCATGTACTTCCTCCATGGTATTTGAATCTGGTGCTCTCGGTTCTCCAGGAACCTCCCTTTGAAAACATCAGAGAGATTCCTCTCTTGACACCATCTCAGAAAGTGGCCTTTCTAGTGTCCATTACATCTGTCAGAAGGGTTTCTGAATTGGCGGCCTTGTCTTGCAAGTCGCCATACTTGGTCCTCCATAAGAATAAAGCGGTTCTACGCCCGCGGCCTTCTTTCCTTCCAAAGGTAGTTTCGGCCTTCCATTTGAATTAGGACATTGTGCTTCTATTCTTGTGTCCTAGGCCGTCGCATCCCAGAGAGACTGCGCTCCATACTTTAGACGTGGTACTTGCTTTGCGGGTGTACCTGTCTGCTACGGCTCAGTTTCGGAGGTCTGACTCACTGTGTCGGTGTCTGGTCCACAAAGGGGCCTGGCGATCTCGCCAGCCACTATTTCTCGGTGGATCAGGCAGACCGTCATACAGACCTATGCCCTTAAGGGGCGGGCGCCTCCCTTTCTGGTCATGGCACATTCAACCAGGGCAATTGGTGCTTCCTGGACTTTTCGACATCAAGCGTCTGTCTCACAGGTGTGTGAGGCCACGACTTGGTCGTCCGTTCACACTTTTTCCAAATTTTACAAGGTTGATGTGAGTGCATCTTCAGATGCTTCTTTTGGCCGCAAGGTTTTGCATGCGGCTATTAAGGTTGCAACTCCTCTGTTGAGGAGCTCTGCTTGTTTGGGGTGAAGTTAGTTTTTTTTTTTATACTGTTCCCACCCCTCGTTTTTTTGACACTGCTTGGGGATGTCCCATATGTCAAGACTTGAGAAGGCTGTGTCCGTCTATGGACGAAAAGAGAAAATGGGATTTTTTGTACTCGCCATAAAATCCTTTTCTCTGTCGTCCATGGATGGACACAGCACCCACCCCTCCTTTTTAGGTTTGTACTGCTTGTTACGAACTGAGCTGCTAACTGCAGGGCGGAGGGTTATGTCTGGACTCTGTTCAACTCTGTTTAAAGTAAAATGCGTTTAAATATCTAACATGTTCTGCCTTGTCCTCTCCTATGAACAGGAACATTAACCCATATGTCAAGACTTGAGAAGGCTGTACGGTGAGTACAAAAAATCCTATTTTTTTTGTTCAACTCGAGGGGGGGGACTATGCTTTTTACTAGCCCACCCGCTATCCCCACTCGAAAACCTCATCCCCAGCAAGAAAGTGGCAACGGAGCAAACTGCAATCCTTTGCCACCTCCCCACTCTGTCAGAGCCCTTGCATCATTGCTCTAACAGTGCAGGGCTTCCTGGTATGGTTAGAGCTGGTTTCAGTGCTCGGGCCTAAGTGGCCAATCTTTAGAGCCCACTGTTAAATAGGGTAGCAGGGCATGATGTCATCCACTTGGGGAGTGTCATCCACTTTTGACACAACTTGGGGTTGACTTCTGTAGCGGTAGGCTGGGAGATTTGATCCATGAATATACCTTTCTGGCAGCAGAGGCTATCAGGGGGTACTGTTACTTTGTCCTGAATAGGCAGGTGACCGTGTCTCTTAAGGTACATTCTACATTTTAGTGTTGTGCACTCAAAAGAAATCCTGCGGTTTTTTTAGTGCTGGTCACAGCAAGTGCATCGATCATAGAGACTGATGGTTCTGCATGTATAGCACATGAGTAGATTAGGGATTGTTACCACTTCAATATCCCTGTGTATTTTTTATAGCAGTGTGATTTCCTTCTTTTCACCTATTCAGCTATGTACAGTATATTATTCCAAGCAAATTATTCCCAGAGTTTTTTCTTTTTGTAGGTTTTTAATGCATACGCTCTTTTAAATTTACCGCTGTTTATGTTTTTTTTATTCATTATGCATGGACTGTGGGATTTTGCCTCTTTTTGAAATGTAAATAGAATTTACCGAAGGTGGTTGTGCTCATTGAAGCACATAAACAACAGATCCAGTGTTTCAGTCTTGCTGTAGTCAGAGCATAACACTTGGTCCATTATTTGTTTGTTTCTAATTCAGTGATTTTAAAATGCACAAACATCTTTCATCCTGACTTTCTTCTGGATTAGTACGTCTTTGTCAGCAATAAGTTGCCATGGAGTCCGCAAAAGTGGAAAGCTGTGAAAATGCTTTTACAATACATAATTTGTTCAGCTGAGTAGAATGCCACTCTCTAAGATTACATTTACAATAATACTGTGGCTTCTTAACACGGTTCTCATAGGAAAGATGTTTAGCTCTTCACAATGACGAGTGGCATTATTATATTAAAGAATTTCCATATTTTTTAAACAATTTGAGTCATGTAATTATAAAATCGCAGCGTCTTTGCCAGTACATAGTACTTGAAAGTTGGCAACTCAGCTGAGAGTACACATAGGAACTGTTACCTCTACAGGTAGAATAGTTACTATGAATGATGAATATTTTTAAAGGTAGGCAGTGGCTTGAAGTGTCAAACTTATTTATTTAAAATAAAGCTTTTGTATACTTTCCCATCATGCATTGTCGTTTTCAACTCAACTGCAGCTGGTTCAGACAGAACCACCACCTTGGGAAAAAGGCTGGATGAAAAAGACTTCTATAATGAATGCAGCGCTTACTCGTACTCAAATAATTCTCCTATTTGTTCATATGTGCAATAGTCTGAACAAACAATATATGTACAGTTGCCATAAAAAGTATGTGAACCCTTTTGGAATTATATGGATTTCTGCACAAATTGGTCATAAAATGTGATCTGATCTTCATCTAAGTCACAACAATAGACAATCACAGTCTGCTTAAACTAATAACACACAAAGAATTAAATGTTACCATGTTTTTATTGAACACACCATGTAAACATTCACAGTGCAGGTGGAAAAAGTATGTGAACCCTTGGATTTAATAACTGGTTGAACCTCCTTTGGCAGCAATAACATCAACCAAACGTTTCTTGTAGTTGCAGATCAGATGTGCACAACGTCATGAGTAATTCTTGACCATTCCTCTTTACAGAACTGTTTCAGTTCAGCAATATTCTTGGGATGTCTGGTGTGAATCGCTTTCTTGAGGTCATGCCACAGCATCTCAATCTGGGTGATGTCAGGACTCTGACTGGGCCACTCCAGAAGGCGTATTTTCTTCTTTTTAAGCCATTCTGTTGTTGATTTACTTCTATGCTTTGGGTCGTCGTCCTGTTGCAACACCCATCTTCTGTTGAGCTTCAGCTGGTGGACAGATGGCTTTAAGTTCTCCTGCAAAATGTCTTGATAAACTTGGGAATGCATTTTTTCTTCGATGATAGCAATCCGTCCAGGCCCTGACGCAGCAAATCAGCCCCAAACCATGATGCCCCCACCACCATACTTCACAGTTGGGATGATGTTTTGATGTTGGTGTGCTGTGCCTCTTTTTCTCCACACAGTGTTGTGTGTTTCTTCCAAACAACTCAAATTTGGTTTCATCTGTTCACAGAATATTTTGCCAGTACTGCTGTGGAACATCCAGGTGCTCTTGTGCAAACTGTAAACGTGCATCAATGTTTTGTTTTTTTTGGACAGCAGTGGCTTCCTCTGTGGTATCCTCCCATGAAATCCATTCTTGTTTAGTAGTTTACGTATCGTAGATTCGCTAACAGGGATGTTGGCATATGCCAGAGCCTTTAGTAAGTCTTTAGCTGACACTCTAGGATTCTTCTTCACCTCATTGAGCAGTCTGCGCTGTGCTCTTGTAGTCATCTTTACAGGACGGCCAGTCCTAGGGAGAGTAGCAACAGTGCTGAACTTTCTCCATTTATAGACAATTTGTCTTGCTGATGAACAGCAAGGCTTTTGGAGATACTTTTATAACCCTTTCCAGCTTTATGCAAGTCAATAATTCTTAATTGTAGGTCTTCTGAGAGCTCTTTTGTGTGAGGCATCATTCACATCAGGCAATGCTTCTTGTGAAAAGCAAACCCAGAACTGGTGTGTGTTTTTTATATAGGGCAGGGCAGCTGTAACCAACACCTCCAATCTCCTCTCTCCTCTCATTGATTGGACTCCAGTTGGCTGACACCTCACTCCAATTGGCTCTTGGAGATGTCATTAGTCTAGGGGTTCACATACTTTTTTCACCTGCACTGTGAATGTTTACATGGTGTGTTCAATAAAAACGTGGAAACATTTAATTCTTTGTGTTAGTTTAAGCAGACTGGGATTGTCTATTGTTGTGACTTAGATGAAGATCAGATCACATTTTATGACCAATTTGTGCAGAAATCCATATCATTCCAAAAGGGTTCACATACTTTTTATGGCAACTGTATATATAACCTTGTGTCATCTCTTTAAGACATCTCTCTCCTTGTGAGTCCACACAGAAAATAACAAGTGATCCTTATCACTGCAATAAATTTATATCTTTTGATTGTAGAAATTATCCTTAAGGGAGTGGCAGCTTTTGTAACTAATAGTTATTGCACATAGCATCTCACAAGAGTGTAGCATATATAAACTAGATGAAAAATGTTTCTAACCTACACTTCCGGTGTATTATTTCTGAAATGGCATATACATGCATACTTGTATGCTATGAGTTTGCATGCCAGTATGGGCTGGCTGGTGAGTAAGCTGGGATTTTTTTTTACTGCTGAATCGCACAGAAATGGGTTCCTGTGCAATTTCTGTTAAAGCGGAGTTCAACCCAAAAATGGAACTTCCGATTTAGTGAAGGTGACTCCCTGACATGCCACATTTTGGCATGTCATTTTTTTATGGGGGGGGGGGGGGGATACACATTTTAGAGGCATCCTGCTTCCACTTCCTCACGTGCCTGCAAATGCACTGCATTTGTTATCTGTGTTTGAGTTGCTGTTAATGTGTTGTCATCCCTTCCAGCAGTGCATTATGAATGTGGTGCAGGAAATGCTAATGGAATGCACCTTTCCCGCACCGCTTTATGGTGTGAACCAGCCCTATGAGCATCAGGTAGGGGTTATTTGGGCTGTGAGCTTGTTTTTTACTATTTCACTGCCGTCTACTATTTTTTGATCCATTTTAAAGGGATTGTCCACTTTTGTTTCCATTAAGTTAATCAACAGTCGTTTAACACCTTAGTTTCCACTTTTATGCTAACCAATAGAGATGGGCTCGGACGTGTTCGAAACCCCACAAGCCCGCCAGGAAGCCGACACTGCACATGGCTAATCACCAGGGCCGATCCGCCCTATAGGCTCACTATGCAAGCCGCTTAGGGCCCCGCAAAGCTGCGGAGGGCCCCCCAAATTACTAGAGGCCCCCGCCTGGTGAGAAGTCCTTTTCGGCCCCTCACCCTGCTTCTCAACTCGCTGGTTGCATGGGAGAAGAGGTAAGAAGTCAGCACCCCTCGCTTCTTACTTTAATGTAAGATGTAATTTCTGACAGCAAAACACCCCCTCCCCCCCGCTTCTCAACCTTAATCTGTGACATGTAATTTTGTTTAGGGCCCCAGGGAGGTCAGGATCCACAGACAGTGAGACATTTCCTGATATGTGCAGCTGCGGATCGAGAAATTTCTCACTGCTTGTGATTAGCCATGTGCATTGTCTGCTTTTCTGGCGGGATCTGGCAGATGGGATCCCAAACATGCCCAAACCCATCTCTACTAGCCAACAAGGTCTCCTTCACTGAGACCTCCACTAATCGCCTCTTTTCTGTGTAATCTCAGTAGTGGGCTACAACATGAGCTGCTTTGTTTAAAAAAATTAAATAAAAATGAACAGCAGCCTAAAGATAGGTTCACACAGAGGCAAAATCTACAAGGACACATCATCATTGTTACACAGGCTCTATTTTTTTCCTGAGAATGCTGTTGCCCATAAGGGAACTGCCTGGGAAAGTGATTCAATCAATTGAAGCCCATAGCTTACGTTTTTCACTTGGTGCTTATATCAGCACATACTCAATTAACATATAGCTTAGTACACCATTACACACCATGCAGCTGGGAAGGATTTTAGTAGGTGTTAAAAATGTATTCCAAAATCCCCACAGATGCTCAATAGGGTTTAGGTCTGAAGACATGCTTGGCCAGTCCATTACCACAATGGCTGTGTGTTGAGTTATTTTGAGGGGACAGTAAATTTACACTGTTATACAAGCTGTACACTCACTACTTTACATTGTAGCAAAGTGCAATGTCTTCAGTGTTGTCACATGAAATAAAATTAAAAATAAATAAAATATTTACAAAAATGTAAGGGGTGTACTGTAAATCGACTCTCACTTCTTTTGTAAACTTGAAAACCCATTTAAATCTTCAGTAATTTAGCTGATTATATAGATTTTACTTCTCGTACATGTTAAAGATTACAGAAAAAAATGGCATGACAGGGCAACTATTTTTAGAATCGGAACAAAAATAAAGTAGTTGCCTTGTCATTGCCCGTGTACTACCCAAATTCTTGGAAAATAAAGAATGTACATTTTTAAAATATATATAATCTCACAATAGTGAGTACACCCCTCACAGTATAGCGAGTATATCCCATCTGTTTGAGGATGCCCCACTGATGCTCAATAGGGTTTAGGTCTGTAAACATGCTTGGCCAGTCCATTACCTTTGCCCTCAGCTTCTTTAGTGAGGCAGTGGTCGTCTTGGAGGTGTGTTTGGGGTCGTTATGTTGGAATACTGCCCTGTGGCCCAGTCTCTGAAGGGAGGGGATCATGCTCTGCTTCACTATGTCACAGTAAATGTTGGAATTCATGGTTCCCTCAATAACCTAACTGTAGCTCCCCAGTGCCGGAAGCATTTAGGCACTCCCACCACGTGTGACTATAGGCAGGACGCACTTGTCTTTGTACTCCTCATCTGGTTGCCGCTCCACACGCTTGACACTATTTGAACCAAATACATTTATCTTGGTCTCATCAGACCACAGGACATGGTTCCAGTAATCCATGTCTTTAGTCTGCTTGTCTTCAGCAAACTGTTTGCAGGCTTTCTTGTGCATCATCTTTAGAAGTTGAACTTCCAGTGACCAGTATGAGAGACTGAGAGCAATAACACCAAATTTAACACACCTGCTCCCCATTCACACCTGAGACCTTGTAACACCAACAAGTCACATGACACCGGGGAGGGAAAATGGCTAATTGGGTCCAATTTAGACATTTTCACTAAGGGGTGTACTCACTTTTGTTGCCAGCAGTATAGACATGAATAGCTGTGTGTTGAGTTATTTTGAGGGGACAGCAAATTTACACTGTTATACAAGCTGTACACTCCCTACTTTGCATTGTAGCAAAGTGTAATTTCTTCAGTGTTGTCACATGAAAAGATATAATAAAATATTTACAAAAATGTGAGAGGTGTACTCACTTTTGTTAGATACTGTATATAATGTGTGTGTGTGCGTGTGTGCGTATGTATGTATGTATGTGTATATATTAGTGCTGTCAAGCGATTAAAATTTCTAATCGCGATTAATCGCATTAATGTCATAGTTAACTCAGTTAGATACTGTATATAATGTGTGTGTGTGTGTGTGTGTGTGTGTGTGTGTGTGCGTGTGTGCGTGCGTATGTATGTGTATATATTAGTGCTGTCAAGCGATTAAAATTTCTAATCGCGATTAATCGCATTAATGTCATAGTTAACTCACGATTAATCGCGCGATTAAGGAGGTTCACCCTTTAAAACATTTTTTTTTTTTGTTTTCTTATTTATTTTTATTTTTTTTATAATATTAAATTGTGTTTTTTTATTTTTTTACATTTTGATCACTTTTATTGCTGTCACAAGGAATGTAAACATCCCTTGTGACAGCAATAGGTGGTGACAGGTACTCTTTATGGAGGAATCAGGGTCTAAAAGACCTCCGAGCCCTCCTTTGCACTTCAAAGTATTCAGATCGCCGAAAACTGCGATTCTGAATACTGTGTACTTTTTTTTTAAATCCGGCGCCATTGGCAGCCGAGAAACCCGGAAGTGACGTCATGACGCCGCTTCCGTGGTTTCAATGCGGAGACTGAATCAAAGCTGTTTACGGCTTAGTGTCAGTCTCCGCCTGAACACAGAACGCGGCGGATGGAGGATCCGGTCTCCCGGTGGGACGGGAGGCTGTTATGAGCGGCGAAAGGCGGCGGGAGGGGGGGGATGTCCCCTCCCGCTCCTCCGGCATAACAACCGAGCGGCTTGTTATGTTTGGATAGCCGATCGCCCGCTCTAAACAACGGTACCGGGATGATGCCTGCGACCCGGTATAACCCCCGAACGCCGAGGACGCATATATGCGTCCCGTCGGCGTGAAAGGGTTAAGAGGTACGTGCTGACAAAAAAAAAATTTTTTAAAGGGTGAACCTCGTTAATCGCGCGATAAAAAAATTGACGGCGTTAAAATGGGTTTGTGTTAACGCCGTTAATAACGCGTTTAACTGACAGCACTAGTATATATATAGTTATTAGTGTTTGCCTTCTGTTCTGGGTTGTCATTGGGTTCCCTAGTTTGATGCAGCTGCAATAGTCTGTGTTGAATTATAAATTTAAAAAAAATACTTGTTTGGCACCT
The DNA here is from genome assembly GCF_905171775.1 of Rana temporaria. NCBI lineage: Eukaryota > Metazoa > Chordata > Amphibia > Anura > Ranidae > Rana > Rana temporaria. Next base: position 258,435,652 of record NC_053490.1, read on the forward strand.
TATATCTTAGCTTTACTAAAACTGACATTTCTTCCTCAACTCGTTTACCATTTTCAAGTGCTAACAATTAGAATTCCCAAGTTCTTCGCCCAATGTCTACAAAACCAGATACTAAAATGTTTATGTGGCTCCACAATCCCTAGAGTGAAGCGAACCACTCCATATTACCATAAGTTACAGAGTGGTATGGGAATTATGCTCTTATGGAGTCTGTACATTTTTGGGCTGCAAACAAATGCAAGGACCCAAAAGAGGCCTCACTGAATCACCACCACGATACTCCCAAGTTTCCCTGATACCCATGACAAATTAATTAAAAAATATAGCCTCTTTGGATTTCACAGTCCTAGCCAAACCAGAGGGCTCTACACTTTTGAGCCAATTAAATACCTGAATACCCCATGGGAGGAGGGAACTCTCCTGCTTCCCTTATCACCCTTCTGTTCTTACCTCAAAATCTTTTCCTTCTTTAAATTGTTTCTTTTCAGCCCTTTCTTCTGTAACACTTTACAACTCACCACCTCATAAGAGCATTTCAAAGTCAGAGTTTGGTGCCTGGTTGACATACACTTGCTACTTAGATGCCTTGTTTCTCTTTTAAGGCTAGGTTTACACTATTGTGAGTGCAGAAATGCATGTAAATTGCATGTGTTCCCTCACCTGCAGCAATAACACACTGCTCTTTTCCAGATGCGCAGGGGTGCCATCCATGCAGCGAAAAATGTGGCGCATGTTTGCGTGTGTGAAATTGCATGGTTCCAATACCATGAGGTTCTATGCGGCCACATTTAACCATTTAACGTACTTTCGCTGTGGCAGGGTGGGCGCTCTGCAGAGGATCATGTACCTAGTATGTGATCTGGCCCTTCCAGGTAGGAAGCACACAATTGGACACAGCACAAGCCGATCAGCACAAGCCGATCAGTGGGTGCCAGCCAATGGATGTTGGCCAGCACCCGCTGATCGATGAGGAGAGACACAGAACAGAGCTCTGTGTGTAAACAAGGCAGAGTTCTGTTCTGTGAGCAGGGAACTGATCTACAATGCAGGGAAAGAAAATCCATCAGGTCCCTTGGTAAACACAGCACACATGGTACACCAAAACACTGGTTAGACACACATTTAACCCTTTGATCGCCCTAAATGTTTAACCCCTTCCCAGCCAGTGTCGGTACAGTGAATGTGTATATTTTTTAGCACTGATTACTGTATTAGATCACTGATTCCCACAAAGTGTTATGCCGCATACACACGATCGGATTTCCGATGGAATGAAATCCGATGGAAATTTTTGTCCGAATTCCGATGAAGCGGACTTTCATCAGTCTTGCCTACACACTATCAGACTAAATTCCGACCGTCCAAAACGCGGTGACGTAAAACACTACTACGAGCCGAGAAAAATTAAGTTCAATGCTTCTGAGCATGCATGGATTTTTCTCCGATGGAGTTCCACACAGACGATCGGAATTTCCTATCGTTTTTTTTCATCGGAAAAATTTAAAACATGTTCTATTTTTTTACACCGATCGGAAAAAAAGTCCGATGGGGCCCACACTAGAGGTCGACCAATATATCGGCTGATTTTTGGCACTTTTTAATTAATCGTCATCGGCCGATTGTTTTAAAAAAGAAAAAGCTGATTTACTTCAGCGCGACTTGCATTGACTTCTATGATACAGAAGTCATTGCAAGTTGCCTGAAGTTTCCTGTAGAGCGACTTGTCTCTGGACAGCCTGCCAAGTGTGAGAAAAGAATATAATGTTGCTACTTATCAATGAACTGAACTTCGTGTGTAGAAGTTCTCAGTTTAACCATTTAAAGACTCTGGGCCAGATCCACAAAGCACTTACGCTGGCGTATCTTGAGATGCGCGGCGTAAGTGTATATATGCGCCGGCGTAACTATGCGCCGTATCCACAGAACTAGATACGTCTGAAACGAGGCTTCTTCCGACCGATGTAACCTCCTACGCCCGCGCAGCGTGGGCGCATATATACGCTGGACGCATCTGGCACTCCCATTGATTTCCTATTCAAATATGCAAATGAAGAAGATACGGCGATCCACGAACGTACGTGCGCCCGAAGCCGGCTACGCACGCCCCGCGTAAGCTGTACGTCCGGCCTAAAGTTACCCTTCATAAAGCAGGGGTAAGTCAGCAGCAGACATGCACAGGTCAGCCGGAGAGCAGCTGCAGCAGCACCGTTACGGACAAGCTGAGCATCCACACTTGCAGGACAACAATCTGTATGCCAACATGCCAGGGGCAGCCATGGTCATAGCTATACTACTGGCTTCACAGGCGCGTAGGAGGAGGACATGGGAGAGGATATACCGACCGCGTATAAACGTCTTTGGCATGGGGGATTCGGAGGTGTATCGCATCTTCAGATTCAGCCCTGATGCCATCCTGGAATTAGGCACAGCCCTGCGTGATGACCTCACCAGCCAGACAGATCGCTCACAAGCAGTGCAGCCACTGGTCAAGGTACTGGCAACACTCCATTTCCTCGCCAGTGGATCATTCCAGCGTACAAGTGGAGTCGTGGCTGGGATGGCACAATCCTCCATGAGCAGATGTGTGCACCAGGTTGTCCCCTTAATCCTCAGACGCATGTCCCACCACATCATCAGACCCACCCAGGAGCATCTGCGGCAGAAGGCAATGCAGGATTTCTACAGAATTGCAAGATTCCCACGCACAGTGGGGGCCATTGATTGCACACATGTGGCACTACGCCCCCCCCCCCCCCCCCGTGACACAGAGCACATATACCGCAATCGGAAGCATTGGCATTCCATCAACGTACAGGTGATAGCCGATGCCCAATGCCTCATATGGCACGTCCGTGCCAAACACCCTGGGGCCAGCCACGACAGCTACATATACCATCAAAGCAACATCCCAACAGAATTAGAACAGACCGTGTATAGGGACAGCTGGCTGGTTGGTGAGTGACATGGGTGTCAGGCATGACTGTCCGACCCCATGATGCAGACATCACAAGGGGCACATGCACGACTAACATCCTCCTGTCTTTTCCCTTCCAGGTGACTCTGCATATGCACTTGGGCCCCATCTCATGACTCCATACCGGAATCCCCAAACCAGAGGAGAGATAAAAATACAATGCTGCACACATACGTACCCGTGCAGTGGTGGAGCGCACATTTGGCCTCCTGAAGTCCCGTTTCCGATGCCTGGATAAGTCCGGGGGGAGCCTGTTGTATTCCCCAAACTTTGTGTGCCAGATCATCGGTGCATGTTGCATACTACACAACTTCGCCGTGAGAAAGGGCCTGGAGCTTGACATACGTGATGACCTGACCCCCGAATCACACAGTCCCCCCCTGACCGAAGCTACCCATTCTGCTGATGGAACAGCAGTCAGGAGATGCCTCGTGGAACGTTTCTTTGCACGTTAAACACACACATTCATCATGGCACACGGACAATGCACGCATGCACACCACTGTGGTCCCTAGCTCACACACCCCACATCCTCATCACATTGGATAAGCCAAGTCCACCATGCAGGACTTTGGTAGCAGCAACGGCACGCAAGGCCCCAAATATGTCGCTGTCCATTCATACCACATTCTCACGGCCGTGGGGATAACTTCTGCTCGACGACCGAGGGTGACACACCTTACTGTCAGGAGTGTCACCCCCACATTCACACACCAGTCACACTGTAGCCTGCACTACAGACCGTGTGCTGGGTCTACAAACAAAAAAAATCATAACCTGAGCATGTATAAAAGAGAAAAAAAAAACATAACCTGAACATCCACAAAAAAAAACGCACTCATCTGCGCTGTCGTGGCCCACGCCTGGTGCCACGGCCCCGGCTCCTTAACTGCATGGTGGGAGCATCAGGTGGGGGGTGAACCAGGAGGAGGAGGAGCATCCCCTGGTCTCTCGCTGGCTGCCTGCCCTCCAACGCCAGGGCGATGCGGGTGAGAACCGCATTGGTCTCGGCCTGCAAAAGCCTTGACTGCCTCCCCTCCACCTGGATGGCAGCAGTATTGTCCCGTACGGCCTCTGCCAGGGTCTGGATCTCTGCCACAAGGCCTGCTGTGGTGGCCTGCAGATCCCCCAGGCAGGTGACCACAGTTGGCGTTGACATCCTGGATACTGTCATTGATGTTGGCAGAGGAGGCCATGCTGTCTGCCACTCGCTGCATCTGGACGGCAACCTCACCCAGATGTCGGGTCTGGCGGGCCTGTTCCCTCTTGAGATGTTCCGGGAGGAACTCAGGCACCCCCCTAGTCGTCCTGGTAGCCTTCCTGGGGCCAGGAGAGGCTTGGGGCCGTCTATAAGGGGAGTCCCTTGAGGGGGTAGACCTGTTGGGGGAGGACCCTGAGGGGCTCCCCCTGATGGAGGTGGAGGTCTGAGTGGTCCGGGCCAAAGGGGGAGACTCCTCCAAGTAGAGGCAAACATCATTGTCACTGTTCACCGTCTCCTCCTCAAACACCTCCTGAGGAGAGGTGTGGCCACTCCCCTCCACCGATGACTCATGGCTTCCCAGGGGGTCAGGCTCGGAATGATGTTCGGGGGATGGTGTGGAATGGCCACTGGCAGCAGATGACACAAAACATTCACATGTTGGTGGAGACACACACTTGTCCCTTGCACCCCCTCACATGCTACACACCAGATAGGAGATAAAACGCACACTTACCTGTCCTCAAGGCCTCCTCAATGGAGTCAAAGCCCTCCACTTGATGCCTGTGGAGACACTGGGCAACCACCTGCTCATCAGGAGTGAGTGTCATAGTAGTGGCTGGTCCCCCTCCAGTGCCACTGGCATGACTCCTTATCCTGGACAGCTTCCCTCGGACCAGGCGACGCAGGTCATTGATTTTTTTTCTGGATGTCCTTGGAAGACCTGACCTCGAATCCCAGGGCATTGACCTCTGTCGCAATCTGCATCAGGATCTCCGCCTTCCTGGCCTTAGTGGTGTTGCCACTCTCTGCACCATGGAGGTACACATCATACCTGGACATGGCCCTGATGATAACATCCTTCTCCTGGTCCGTAAAATGTTTCTTCCTCTTGTCCTTCTCAGTAGCTGGAGCAGACATGGCTCGAAAATACACGGCAAACAAAAGTACCTTGCTTCAGGGGGGGAAAGAAGCAGATGTACTTTTGCGCTCGACAGGCGCCTGTCTGGGCGTATTTATGCCCTGGACGTATCTCAGGGGCTACGCCGGGCCGAGTTGTGAGCCTGCGCCGTTCGTTTGGCCCTTCATTTGCATGGGGGTCACGGTTCATTTAAATGGAACACGCCCACTTCCTTCCTACTTTGAATTACACCAGCTTACGCTTACGAATTTATGTTGCGCCGACGCAACGTTGGAAGAAAATGCTCTGAGGATACTGTGCTTGCCTCTCTGAGTTGAGCCGGCGTAGCGGAAATGAGATGCGCTACGCCGGCCTATTTTTTAGCAGAGACCCCAGGGAATAAAATAGCGGTGGTTTCAATATTTTATGTCACACGGTATTTGCGCAGCGGTCTTTCAAACGCAATTTTTGGGGAAAAAATACACTTTAATGAATAATAAAAAATAAACAGTAAAGTTAGCCCTTTTTTTTTTTGTCCAAAAGTTTTGATTACCTGTTTTTGTGCCTGCTTCCTGATTCCCTTACCGAAAATGGCTGGGGCAGCACCCGAGGGAGAGATCGGCTTCGGGTGCCGACATCGCGGGCGTCCAGGACAGGTAAGTGACCATATATTAAAAGTCGGCAGCTGCAGTATTTGTGCACTTTACAGGTGCTATTTTTAGCCCAAAAGCGTGCAGTGATAATCAAATACCACCAAAAGAAAGGTCTATTTGTGGGGGAAAAAATACATAAATTTAATTGGTCAGTTAAAGTAATGTGGAGCTGTATCACAAAAAGTAGCCTGGTCATGAAGGGGGGTAAATCTTCTGGAAATCAAGTGGTTAAAAAAGGGTCAGGGACAGCAGCCCATTCAAATGAATTAAGTGCCATGCTGAGGAGACCAAAGGGGGAGGGAGGGGTAGGCCTCCCAGATATAAGGATCTACTAAAGAGCCATGGCCCTGGTTCGTATTATGAACTGGTGCCATGATACATACAGTAAAGGATGGGTACCAGTGGAGAAAACGTTAGCAGGAAGGAATTTGGCAGGGACACCATGGATACCGGCTATTCACAGGGGATTGTCGGAATATGTATCACCCCTGACCAAAACAACACTTACAATATGGGACAGAATGAATAAGACAGGAAGATTCGCTCCCCCGATATCACCCTTGACACCTCTGGAAGGTTTTCCCTGGTTTCCCCCGGGGGAGAAAAGAGGTAGTTTAGGGTGCTGGGGTAGGGAGGGGGAAAGGAAACTGCACAGGAGTGGCACCACAAGAGAAACTTCTTCCATTGGGGTATTTAGTAATGGGGGAATGTTATCTCGAATGTATAAGTTGGTGTTGAGTGCTCATGGTCATACAGCTCCCTACTACATTCGTGAGTGGGAAAAGGAATTGGGCCATAATTTCACGATAGAACAAGTGGATAGATTGATGGAGACAACACACCATTCCTCAATTAACTCTTATATACAAGAGATGTCCTATAAATTTCTTACTATATAGTACCGTACTCTGACCCGCCTGGTGCAGATGTACCCCTCTGCCGATATTAATTGCTGCAGGGGATGCAACCAGAAGGGGTAGTTTTTACATTTATGGTGGTACTGTCCCAGGATTAAGAAATTCTGGGAGGAGAGAACACCCTGGATAAAAAAGTTAACACTCAGAGCTATAGAGTCCTCCCCATTACATTTCCTTTTTCACGGGATTCCATCATCTGTTACATTTTATAAAAGAAGTGTCACTCCACACTTGCTAAATGCAGCTAAGGCACTAGGGCCAAATCCACAAAGATCGTGCCTAACTTAATTTTTTACATTTAAGTTACACTGCCCTAAAATTTCTACCTAAGTGCCCGATCCACAAAGCACTTACCTAGAAATTTTGGGCTGTGTAACTTAACTTAACCACTTGCTTACTGGGCACATAAACCCCCTTCGTTCCCAGGCGAAATCTCAGCGTCCGGCACTGCGTCGCTTTAACTGACAATTGCGCGGTCGTGCGACGTGGCTCCCAAACAAAATTGACGTCCTTTTTTCCCCACAAATAGAGCTTTCTTTTGGTGGTATTTGATCACCTCTGCGGTTTTTATTTTTTGCGCTATAAACAAAAAAAGAGCAACAATTTAAAAAAAATATATATTTTTTTTACTTGTTGCTATAATAAATATCCCAATTTTTTTTTAAAAAAACTATTTTTTTTCTCAGTTAAGGCCGATACGTATTTTTCGACGTATTTTTGTAAAAAAAAAAAAAAAATCACAATAAGCGACTGGTTTGCGCAAAAGTTATAGCGCCTACAAAATGGGGAACAGAATTATGATTTTTTTTATTATTTTTTTTTTTACTAGTAATGGCGGCGATCTGCGATTTTTATTGGGACTGGGATATTGCGGCGGACGTATCGGACACTTTTGACACAAATTTGGCGCCATTCACATTTATACGGCGATCAGTGATATAAAAATGCACTAATTACTGTATAAATGTGACTGGCAGTGAAGGGGTTAACACTAGGGGGTGAGGAAGGGGTTAACTGTGTAGCCTGGGTGTGTTATAACTGTGTGGGGGGAGGGGGGTGACTGGGGGAGGGGACCGATGCTGTGTCCCTATGTACAAGAGACACAGATCGGTCTCCTCTCCTCTCACAGCACGTGGAGCTCTGTGTTTACACACAGAGCTCCACGTTCCTGCTGTCACCTACCGTGTCACCGACGATCGCGTGTACCCGGCGGACATCGCGGCCGCCAGGTACACGCATCGGGTCTTCGGCGATGCGTCGGGACAGTTTTTACCCGCCGCGCGCCACCCAGTGGCGCGCGCGGGTAATGCACATAAAGGCCGTTTTTAAACGGCCACTTGGCACTTGAGAGCCGCGCTGCGGACGTATTTCGTCTATAGCGCGGATCTCAAGTGGTTAAATTCCGCCGTCGCAAGGCGTTCCTATTCAAATGGGGGCGATTCCCATTTAAATTAGGCGCGCTCCCACGCCGGCCGTACTGCGCATGCTCGTGACGTCATTTTCCCAACGTGCATAGCGCAAAATTACGTTACGACAAGCTTTGTGGATTGCGACGGGTCAATAAAGTTGCGTCGGGAAAAAAAAAAGATACGGCGGGAAAAAAAAATCAAAATTTAAAAAAAATCGCGTCGCTGGACAGAAAGGTCTGCTTTTACATGGTGTACTAACTTTACACCATGTAAAAGCAGCCCTAATTTTGCGTATGCAAACTAAAACTTACGGAGAAAAAACGAAGCTGAAAAGCTTCGTGGATCTCCTTAAGTGCTAATTTGCATACCCGAGGCGGCATTTCGACACAAAATGCCCCCAGCGGCGGATGCGGTACTGCATCCTAAGATCCGGCAGTGTAAGTCCCTTACACATGCCGGATCTTCTGCCTAACTATGGATAACCGATTCTGTGGATCAGTTCCATAGTTAGGAACAGGGATACGACGGCGTTACAGCAATTACGCCGTCGTATCCCTTTTGTGGATTTGGCCCTAATTCCTAGATTCTGGAAACAATCCAGATGCCCCACGATAAAGGAATGGAAGGGGGAGGTAGAGAGGATTATGGAAGCGGAGAGATGGGTACATACAGTAAGAGATCAACAGGACATATTTAAGGATATATGGGCAGGATGGTTATACTATTCTGCTGAAATAGTGACGGACTGACCCAGGGGGTGGGGAGGAGAGCCAGGGTTTTTTTTGGGGGGGGTTTGTTTTGTTTAGTTGTCGTTCCTCTCGTCTTCTCTTTGGAGATTGGAGGATAATGTGTGTATGTGAGCGTTTCCCGTTACCCAAGGGTGCCCTGGAGGGAAGAATAGAATGAAAGGGCAATACAGGAGGATAGATCAGAGAAATCTAGGGCCCCGTACACACGACCGAACATGTCTGCTGACATGTTCGGTCGTGTGTACGGCTGATCGGACAGGATTCCAGCGTACATTTGCCTGCCAGCCCGTTTTCGAGCGGGCAAATGTTTCTAAACTTGCTTAGAAACATGCCCGCTGGAATCCTGTCCGTCGGACATGTTCGGTCGTCTGTACAGACTTACCGTACATGTCCGAGCGGCCGCCATCCCTCTCATGCGTCGAATGACTTTGACGCATGCGTGGAAGCATTGACCTTTCAGCGTCGCGCACGTCGCGAACACGTCACCGCGCTGTCTGTCCGCGCGGATTGTCTCATTTCTGTATGATGGTGTATACAGCCATCATACAGAAATCTCCGGGCGGGCATGTCCGCTGAAAACGGTCCGGCAGACCGTTTTCATCGTACATGTTTGCCCGTGTGTACGAGGCATAAGGGGAATAATTGTTAAAAGGATTTATTGGGGCAAATTGTAAGCATTGTATTTGTCTGTCTCTGTTTATTGTTTTTTTATATATACTGGATTGTAAAACAAGATTTGTTGTAATAAAGGAAAAAAGTGATTAATAAAAAAAAAAAATGCCATGCTCACTCAAATGTGGCAAGCACCAACCGCAACAGTGTGAACCTAACCTAATATTGTACATTCCTAGGATATTAACCACTTGCTTACTGGGCACATAAACCCCCTTCGTTCCCAGGCGAAATTTCAGATTCCGGCACTGCGTCGCTTTAACTGACAATTGCGCGGTCGTGCAACGTGACTCCTGAACAAAATTGGAGTCCTTTTTTCCCCACAAATAGAGCTTTATTTTGGTGGTATTTGATCACCTCTGCGGTTTTTATTTTTTGCGCTATAAACAAAAAAAGAGCGACAATTTAAAAAAATATATATATTATATAATAAATCTCTCATTTTTTAAAAAACTATTTGTGATGCATTTGCCTATATGTCTCAGTCTAATTCTCCCTGCTTGCCCTGTGTAATTCTGTCCTCGGCTACCAGGTTATTGACGTGCTAATGTCCCCTCACTATTTCTAAAGGTTAATTGATCTATTGTGTTGTGTGAAGGAGATCTGTGTTTAAGTGGCTTGTGTTAATTATTCTGATTGCTCCATTGTGGTAATTATCTCTCTATATGCGGGGTCGAGCGGTCTAGTTAATGTATTCAGTACAACTAGTAATCAGCGTCCTTGATGTCATTGTCTAAAGAAAATGTGTTTTCAGCATCGGCTCCGTCGTGTCTGTCTAATCATCTGTATGGAAGCCCCAGTGTGAGGGGGCGGAGATTTGTCATTGTAACAGTTTTGGAAATGACATATAAGCTGTGTGATATAACATTAAAGTCTGTCTTGTTCTAGCAGTAAGCCTGGACTAATGTGTGGCTTAATGGGCGATCTCAGGAATATTCCTCCTAGTGGAATATTGGGGTGATGTTCGTATGGAAGAAGGGAATCTTTGACGGGGATATCATACCGATACCGTCACACTATTTTTTTTCTCAGTTAAGGCCGATACGTATTTTTCGACGTATTTTTGTAAAAAAAAAAAAAGTCGCAATAAGCGACTGGTTTGCGCAAAAGTTATAGTGCCTACGAAATGGGGGATAGATTTAGTTTTTTGTTTTTTATTTTTTTTTACTAGTAATGGCGGCGATTTGCGATTTTTTTGTCAGGGCTGCGATATTGCGACGGACGTATCGGACACTTTTGACACAATTTTGGGACCATTCACATTTATACAGCGATCAGTGCTATAAAAATGCACTAATTACTGTATAAATGTGACTGGCAGTGAAGGGGTTAACACTAGGGGGTGAGGAAGGGGTTAAATGTGTTTCCCTACATAGTGTTCTTACTGTGTGGGGGGAGGGGGGTGACTGGGGGAGGTGACCGATGCTGTGTCCCTATGTAAAGGGACACAGATCGGTCTCCTCTCTCCCTCACAGCACGTGGAGCTCTGTGTTTACACACAGAGCTCCACGTCCTGCTGTGTTACCAGCTGTGTTCCCGACGATCGCGAGTGTCTGGCGGACATCGCGGCCGCCAGGCACTCGCATCGGCTCCCGAGCGATGCGCCGGGCACGTTGTTTCCCCGCTGCGCGCCCCCAGCGGCGCGCACAGGGAACAACAACAGCAGGACGTCCACCCGGCACTTGAGAGCCGCGCTGTGGACGTCTTTCGACCATAGCGCGGATCTCAAGTGGTTAACCTACACAAGATATATGACCTTCAATTACATAATGTGTGCAACATATTTGTAACTGATATCTGTATACCTTGATAATACCATATGCTTACAATACATCCTATCATGTCTTTGTCTTTGGATGTACCATATTAGGGCCTTCCCTCTTTTGCATTTGTATTGAAAATGTTTAACAAAAATAACTGAACAAGAAATATTACTCTTGTGTTTTGGCACCTTAATATGTTTTAGGCTGTTTCAGGAACCCACAAAAATGCATTCAGAAGCTGTGTTTAGAGGCATTTCAAGCGCCAAATGCAGTTTCGTTTACAGATGTTTTTCATTTTAACAAAAATGTTTTATTTATTTTTTCCAAACGCTCCTAGACGCAAACGTGGCTAAACGGCTGTTTTTAGATGCCGGTTTCTATTTAAAGCCCTTCTCAGAGATGCAATATGATATTCATTATGTGATTACATGGTTACAGTCACATAAAGGAATTAAAAAGAAATGATATAAGTAAAGTACTGTTATTTAGATAGATTAAATGAAGAAGCAGCGAGAATAGCTACATGATGATATTATTCAGCCACTACTGACTATCGTATCACACTTGGGGACAATTAGTTTAAATATGAATATAGCCGAGTGTGTACTCTTATGTAAACAGCATAACTACCCAGGCAGCTTTTCTACAAAATCTACATAAGGCTTTTATAATGAAGGTCCTCTGTGTGTGTCAAACTGAATTTTAAAATGGTGCTTCACTGCAAGACCCATAACTGAATATGATGTGGAAATTGCACACTCTTAGCTTATCTCAGTAATTTCATTAATTGGTTTGAAAGCACAGTTCATTACGTTTCTCTCCATTTTTCAATTATGAGTTTGCTTTAAATGTCTTCACATTTTTTGCGCTGTAAATCGATATTAACAGTGGAGGAATTAATCTCTTACATTGTATTTAGTGTTTAAGAACATAAGTATTCTTCTATTACTTATGTGTTTTAACTATTTTAGTCAAATAAGAACACATTTGTTCCTGCAAGGTCACAATAAAGTCAATAGGCATCTGGAGGGCACCAGGAGGCTGCACACATCATTCCAGCACATAAAGAAGAATCATATGACTTTAACTTAGATGGTACTGTATTCACTGCTACAGTGTGCAGTGACCCCCAGTCTTTGCTCAGTGATGGGAGAATAGTGGTTGCCGCCAAAGCACTAGTGAATCTCTCGTTAGATTGTAGCTGTATCAGCTGTAATGTATTCAGTCTCAGAACTATATCATATGTTTAAAAAAATTCTAGCTTGCCATGCTCCCCCTCCCCATGTAAGTCTTTGCATCAATATGATCATTCAGTCTATCATTTGAGGTGACTAAAATTACGTAATTGAATAAGAATTTTAAACCTCAGACCCCCTCTATTCGAACAATTTATTGAGCTTTTGATCAATTTCAATGCTGACAAGTCATTTGGCTGCGTCAAGCAACCGATCTTAATACAGATCGATTTAAGCTATAATTTTTAGTTGATCACTTCGAATAGATTTGCTTCTGACACCATATGCATTGCATCATTTGTTATTTTAAACAATGACAAATTGCTTGTTGATGATCACACTTGCCTAAATCAATTACAGATTAGCTATGGCCACCTTTACACATACTTGTCCCAATCCACAGATATCCTCCGCAAAACTGTACAGCTGGTTGTCAAAATGTGCTGGGTCTGGCTCTAAGGCTTCCTTGGCAATGTTTTGCTGGATCAGAGTATAAGAATGGCTGGGGGCATGGCAAGCTACAGAATACCAGCAACTGCACCAAAGGTGCAATTTTACTTTACTTGACTTACATAAATCATTGATGGTGTATAATCTCTCCATTATGGACTTACTATATATATATATATATATATATATATATATATATATATATATATATATATATATATATATATATATATATATATATATATATATATATATATATAGTGAAGGTGGGACTCTGTGCTATTGGAAAGATTGCTGGTTTACGCCAGATTTTAGAGAGAAAGACACGCTGATTGCACAGCTGTGTGTTGGGCTATTTCGTTGTGACCTGACTATGGCTCAGGGCCCCACCCACAGACAGGAAGTCTGTTCCCGGGAATCGGGTGGATTCCCAAATCCCTCTGAGTGGAGTCGGAGGCTGTATGTATGTCTGCAGGAGGCAGATGTCCTTAATGATTGAGCAGCAAGACGCTGATAGGAGTAAGCTAGGTGTGTGCAGGGCCGGCCTTTGCGGTGTGCGGGTTGTGCGGTCGCTCAGGGCGCCATAGCAACATGGGCGCCTGACGACCTGCACAGATTCCGATGGTCAAAGTCAGATTCGGCGGCGCGGCGCCCCCCCCCCCCCGCGACTGAATACTACTTAGCGCCGTTAGCGGGCGCCGGGTGGCATGCTTGGTGACAGCCGGGAGGCAGCGGCAGACACACAGCAGGCATGGAGGGTGCAAGTCGCACCCGAGCGAGCCGTCAGCACACCCGGGACCCGGCAGCAATAATCCCCCTTCCCTTTGCAGCGCCGCGGGTCTGTTGAGTCTCAGCTGCTTGTGACTGAGACAGACAGCCCAGCCGAGTGCACTGAGTGCAGCCGCCTCCCCCTTTTCCTGTGCTGTGTGTGTGTGCAGCACGTGGCTCAGAGGCTCAGATGATCTATGTTGTGTGTGTGTGGGGGGGTTCTGCATTGTGGGGGCCGGGAGGGGTCTGTATTGTGTGTGGGGGGGGTTCTGCATTGTGGGGGGGTCTGTATTGTGTGTGGTTCTGCATTGTGGGGGGGGGGGGGGTCTGTATTGTGTGTGGGGGGGGGGGGTTCTGCATTGTGGAGGGGTCTGTATTGTGTGTGATTCTGCATTGTGGGGGGGGGGGGTCTGTATTGTGTGGTGGGGGGGGTTCTGCATTGTGGGGGGGGGTCTGTATTGTGTGTGTGTGGGGGGGGGTTCTGCATTGTGGAGGGGTCTGTATTGTGTGTGGTTCTGCATTGTGGGGGGGGGGGGGTCTGTATTGTGTGTGTGTGTGGGGGGGGGGGGTTCTGCATTGTGGAGGGGTCTGTATTGTGTGTGATTCTGCATTGTGGGGGGGGTCTGTATTGTGTGGGGGGGGGGTTCTGCATTGTGGAGGGGTCTGTATTGTGTGTGTGGGGGGGGGGGGGGGGTTCTGCATTGTGGAGGGGTCTGTATTGTGTGTGATTCTGCATTGTGGGGGGGGTCTGTATTGTGTGGGGGGGGGGGGTTCTGCATTGTGGGGGGGCGTCTGTATTGTGTGTGTGGGAGGGGGGGGGGGTTCTGCATTGTGGAGGGGTCTGTATTGTGTGTGGTTCTGCATTGTGGGGGGGGGGGGTCTGTATTGTGTGTGTGTGTGTGTGTGTGGGGGGGGGGTTCTGCATTGTGGGGGGGTCTGTATTGTAGGGGGGAGGGGGTTCTGTATTGCGGGGGGGTTCTGTACTGTAGGGGGTTATGTATTGTAGGGGGGAGGGGGTTCTGCATTGTGGGGGGGATCTGTATTGTGTGTGTGGGGGGGGGGGGTTCTGCATTGTGGGGGGGTCTGTATTGTGTGTGGGGGGGGGTTCTGCATTGTGGGGGGATCTGTATTGTATGTGGGTGGGTCTGTATTGTAAGGGGGGTTTGCACTGTAGGGGGAGACTGTAGGGAGGTCTGCGTGACATGCAGGGGGTCCAGAACTGTTAGGGGGGTGTCTGTGTAACATATAGGTGTCTAGAGCTGTGGGGGGCTGTGAATTGTAAAGTGATGCAGGGTGTTGTATAATGTAAAGGGGTCCAGAGGTGCAGTTGTGGAGAGGGGTACACAGTAGTGACAGAGATATTGAAGGATGCAGGGGGCACAGTGGGATTTAAAATTTTACCGTAGGGGGGGGGGGCAGATATAGGATCCGTTCTGGGTGCCAAATGCTCTAGGTACAGCCAGGCCACAGGTGGATTCTGCAGGAATGACAGCGTGGGCGGCTGTCCCTGCCTTGTTAGGAGTCGGAGATCACTGTCACTGGCAGTCTGTGGGTTACTCATTAAGATTGCCGCCGCTCGGCAACAGTGCGGCGGCCATCTTTAAAACTGGACAAAGTACTGGCAGGCCACAGGCGGATTCTGCTGGAAAGACGGCGTGGGCGGCTGTCCTTGCCTTGCTATGAGGAGCAGGAATGAGGAGCTCATATGCCATGCGCACTGAGAAGACAAAGGAGCGCAAGAATCCACAGAAGCAGGCAGCGGATGTAAAAATCTTTTTTTCTGTAAGTAAATTATTTTTTTATAAATGCAGTGTACTGCTTATTGTCTGTTTTTGTATTTTCTTATTTAAATAGGGTGTTTCTTAAAGGAACAGTAAATACAAAAGTTAAAAAATACTTTATTGTAATTATGTTTGATATTTGACAGTAAATTTACAGGTAGTGGTATTATACCATGTGATTTATTTTATATGTGGCGTTATTATACCATGTGGTTTACTTTATATGTGGCGTTATTATACCGTGTGATTTACTTTATATGTGGCGTTATTATACCATGTGATTTATTTTATATGTGGCGTTATTATACCATGTGATTTATTTTATATGTGGCGTTATTATAGCGTGTGATTTATAGTATAGGCAGTGTTATTATAGCGTGTGATATACAGTATAGATGGCATTATTATGTAAATAAAAATTGTATTTTTATCATAGTTTGTAATCTGTTTTTTTGGGAATGGAAGGCTTTAAATGGAGCCGGTATTGGAGAAAGGTGTGGACACTGAAAGGGCGTGGTTATGGAGGGGCGTGGTTATGGAGGGGTGTGGTTACTGAGGGGCGTGGTCACTAGGGGGCGCTGTAATTCTTTCTCGCACAGGGCGCCTAAAGGCCTAAGGCCGGCCCTGGGTGTGTGCTTAACTCTGGGAAACTGTTTGTTCTGAGGAACAGAACTGGGGCCTAGGCTAAAGGCCTGAAACAGCCGGATGGCAAGTGTGACAGCCAGGAGGCTAAACTGTTGATTTTGCAAGATACAGGAATGGTGAAACCCCCTGCGAGGGCTGCTATTGTATTTGTGAACTTTTGTTCTTTTAAATAAAAGTGGGCTACCGGGCCCTTAAAAACTCTGTTCTGGATTGGCGTACTCACTGGAAAACGCATCTATCACTGGAGTCTAATAACCCCAATCTTACTATATATATATATATATACATATATATAATATATATATATATATATATATATATATATATATATATATATATATATATATATATATATATATACACACACACATACACACATACACACATACACACATACACACATACACACATACACACATACACACATACACACATACACACACACACACACACACTATTCCCAAAGGTATTGGGACACCTACATTTACATGAACATTAATGACATCCCAGTCTTGGTCCATAGGGTTCAATATTTAGTTGGCCCACCCTTTACAGCTATAACAGCTTCAGCTCTTTTGGTAAGGCTGTCTACAAGGTTTAAGAGCGTGTCTATGGGAAAGTTTGACCATTCTTTTAGAAGCGAATTTGTGAGGTCAGGCACGGATGTGGACGAGAAGGCCTGGCTTGCAGTCTTCGCTCTAATTCATCCCAAAGGTGTTCTATCGGGTTGAGGTCAGGACTCTGTGTACAGGCCAGTCAAGTTTCTCCACCCCAAACTTGCTCATCCATGTCTATATGGACTTTGCTTTGTGTACTGGTGCGCAGTCATTTTGGAGCAGGAAGGGGGTCATCCTCCAAACTATTCCCACAATGTTGGGAGCATGAAATTGTCCAAAATGTTTTGGTATGCTGACACCTTAAAAGTTCCCTTCACTGGAACTAAGGGGCCAAGCCCAACCCCTGAAAAACAACCCCACACCATAATCCACCCCTCCACCAAATGATTTGGACCAGTATACAAAGCAAGGTCCATAAAGACATGGATGAGCAAGTTTGGGGTGGAGGAACTTGACTGGCCTGCACAGAGTCCAGGCCTCAACACGATAGAACACCTTTGGCCTGGGAGGAAATGGTATTCATGACATATTCTAGCTCCTGGGAAACACTCCATGGGTCCTTCTGGTCCAGCCTCTTGGTAAATGGCTTTTTTGGAATGGCTGTAAAGTTTCATAAAGTCCACCATCGCACCTGAAAGACCTATCTTGCTTGGAGGAAGTCAACAAATTTTCATTCTAGAAAGTACTCAGTAGAACATATTCTGTCCTTTTTCCAATCTGGTCTGGACCAGCGTTTGTCACCATTAGTGACAAATCTCAGCCTTGGCCTTTCTGTTTGAGTCCTTTGACTTTTCACTTTCATGTTAAAGGGGTTGTAAAGGAAAACCATTTTTTTTCCCTAATTAGCTTCCTTTACCTTAGTGCAGTCCTCCTTCACTTACCTCATCCTTCGATTTTGCTTTTAAATGTCCTGATCTCTTCTGAGAAATGCTCACTTCCTGTTCTTCTGTCTGTAACTACACACCGTAATGCGAGGCTTTCTCCCTGGTGTGGAGAAAGCCTCCTGAGGGGGGAGGGGGCGAGCAGGAGTGTCAGGACGCCCACTAACACACAGCTCCTTTCTTTATCTGCAAAGTAGAGAGTGTCCTGACTTGCCTGCTCGCCCCCTCCCCCCTCAAGAGGCTTTCTCAACACCAGGGAGAAAGCTATGCATTACGGTGTGTAGTTACAGACAGAAGAACAGGAAGTGAGGATTTCTCAGAAGAAATGAGGACATTTAAAAGCAAAATCGAAGGATGAGGTAAGTGAATGAGGACTGCACTAAGGTAAAGGAAGCTATTTAGGGGGAAAAAAATAATTATTTTTTTTTTTCCACTTCAGACTTAACCATTTTCTGGAGGAAGGTAGCGAGCCTTTCCCGCCTTTCATTTGCCCAACAAGTCTCCTTCTGGTTTCGCATCATGTGTGGAATCTTTCTCTTTTTTTTTTTTTTCCCCAAATTTTTAAGGAGCAATATTATTCGTTGTTTATCTGTTACATTTTTTTTTTTTTTTTTATAAACAAATTATTTCCCCCCCCCCCTTCCCTCCTCGCCCCCCTCCCCACCCCCAGTACCTCCTTTTACTTTTCTATATCTTATAATCAATCTTCTTGTTGCATACTTAAGTTGTATCCCGCCATGAACAGATAGAACTTCTTACATCGTCCTATCCCGTGCCCTATGCGCCCATCAACTCTGCAAATACCATAGAGTGTTTGAACTCCGACCATTTCGACCATGTCTTAGCGTATTCCTCCAAACCATCTGTATCGCTAAACCTTAGGAGCTCTAGGTTTTGAATGTAGTTTATTTTGTTAAACCATTCTTTAATGGTGGGACTTTCCTTGTCTTGCCAATGACTGGCTATTAAGCTTTTGGCAGCTGTCAATAGATGGGGTAAAAGACTTTTTTTATATTGTTTCGTTGAAATTCTAATCATTTGGTGTAAACAGCCCCATGGGTCATCTGGTATCTCTATATCTGTTACTTTAGTAATAAGCTGTCTAATCCTTCTCCAGAACCACTTAATTTTAGGACATTGCCACCAAATATGCGACAAGTCTCCGGTCTGTCTACATCCTCGCCAGCACAATTCTGAGGCCTCCTTCTTGATTTTGTGGGCCTTGTCTGGAGTAATATACCATCGCGTCAGACATTTGTAATTTAATTCGATTATCTTACTGTTAACTGACGAGGTGAACACTCTTCTCCATATTTGTTTTATTTCAGGAAGACTCAGGGAATATCCCAGTTCTTCCTCCCATTTTTTGATATATGGTGGGATGTCCATGTGTCCCACTTCTATTAGGCATTTGTATATTTTAGAAATGACTCCTTTCCCGCGATCCTCCTGACTAATTCTCTTTAGGGGGCGAAGATTTTCCATCGATCTGTGTGGCTGTGGGAGAGATTCAAAAAAGTGTTTTAGCTGGCCATACCGCCATTTGTTTATGTCTATTATCTCCCCTCTCTCCTTTAATTCTTCGTAGGTACCTAATTTTTCCTGCGTCATGACATCCCTCAACTGAGCATTTTTTTTCTTGATCCATTTCCCAAAATTTTTCTCTAACCCAGGTGCAAAGTATCTTGAATCCTTTAGTGGTATAAGTGGTGAGTTAAAGTCCCATTTTTCCCTCTTATGGACTCTGTCCCAGACTTTAATAGCGTGCCGTGTAATGTTATGTGATTGTTTATCTAACTCCCTATATTTTTAAGGAATCCAAATAATACTCCCTAAACTGGCCTTGCTCAACTCGTATTCCATGCTTACCCATCTTTTTTGCTTGGTGTCCCTAATCCAATCTATCACTCTAGTGAGTATTACTGCTTCATAATAGCTTCTAATATCCGGTGCTCCCCATCCCCCTTGTGTCTTATTTTTTTTAAAGTTGCCCAGCTGATACGTGCTTTTTTACCCTGCCAAACAAATTTTAATAAGATCGTTTGTAGGGTCTTAAAATACCTCTGCGGTAAAGCAATCGGTAACATCTGTATCTTATACATGATTTTTGGTAGAATTACCATCTTAAAAATATTCATTCTCCCCCCCCCAGGATACCTGTCCAGTGGAAAGTCTGCTCACTTCTGTTTTAATTTCCTCCAGTAAAGGTGCAAAATTTTCTTTATATATCCCATCTTTTGAGATAGCTATGTTTACCCCTAGATATTTTATTTCCATTTTCCCCCATACAAATGGAAACTCCTTTTGATAAGTATTTTGATCTTTCTTAGTTATATTAATAGAGAGAGTTTCAGATTTGGTTGGGTTCATTTTATAATTGGACAACTCTCCATATTGTTTCATTAGTTTTAGTAAATTTGGTAACGTTGTTCTTGGGCATGTTAAGTAGAACAGGATGTCATCCGCGTATGCCGCGAGTTTATGTTCATCCTGTCCTACTTCTATGCCTTTTATGTCTGGTTTCTCCCTTATACTCCTTAGGAGTGGCTCTAATGCTAGGACAAACAAAAGGGGAGACAAGGGACATCCCTGTCTTGTGCCGTTATAAAGTTCGAACCTCCCTGAAAGAGTCCCGTTGATTTTTACTCTAGCAACCGGTTTGTTATACAATACTTTGATCCAGTTTAACATTTTTGGCCCTATTCCTATTCTCTCTAGTGTCTTATATATGAAGCCCCAGGCCACTCTATCAAACGCTTTTTCAGCGTCTACTGATAAGAGTAGGCCTGGGGCACCACCGTCCCTAATTTTCTGAATGGCTAACAACGTCCTTATCCCATTATCTCTCCCCTCCCGTCCTGGTACGAACCCCACCTGGTCGGTATGGATCAGGTCCTTCATTATACCCTTCATTCTTTCTGCTAAAATTTTGGAAAAGATCTTGGTGTCACAGTTCAATAGGGGAATCGGTCTGTAATTTGTGCATAATGTGCTGTCCTTCCCCTCTTTCAAGATTAGAGTGATAGTAGCTTCAATGGCTTCTTTACTCATATTCCACTTATCTCCTAAGCCATTAAAATACGAGCACATTTTCGGGGCCAGAATGTCGACAAACTTTTTGTAGTATAACACCGTTAGACCATCCGGTCCTGGGCTCTTACCGTTTGGTACGTTTTTGATTATGTCTCTAATTTCTCCTTCAGATATCGGAGCTTCAAGCTTATTAAGATTTTCTTCAGATATTTCCTCCCACTCTATTTCCTTTAGAAATTCATATGTTTTTTTTTCCTTTACACTTTGCTCTTCCTGAGTTTCCTGTTTATTAATTGAATACAGTTTTTCGTAATGCTCCTTGAAACTCTCTACTATTTCACTAGATTTATATGCTACTTCCCCCCGACTTGTTTGTATTTTCTCTATAAAGTTAAGATTTTTTTTCTTTTGTAATAACTTTGCCAGATGTTTCCCTGGTTTATTATCCCATAGGTACCTCTCTTACTTTACTTGGTTAAATGTACTTCTGGTTTCTTGTTATATTGTCTCTCTTAACTCTTCTCTCTTAATGTTTAATTTTAGCAGAGTTTCTTTATTTCTGTCTTGTTTATGTTGCTGTTCTAGTTTATAAATTTCTTTTGTAAGAGTTAATCTGTTCTCCTTATTTTTTCTTTTTTTTTCCGCCCCGATCTTAATCAATGCTCCCCGCACGTATGCCTTATGCGTGTCCCAGACTATAGCCTCCGAGATGTCCTCTGTCGAGTTTATTTTAAAAAATTCCTCCAATTCCTTTCTTACACTGATTTCTATATCTTTGTCCTGCAGGAGATCTTCATTAAGCCTCCAATTCATATTATTTGCCCGTTTCTCTCCTATTTTAAGTCGCATTGAGATGGGAGAATGGTCGGAAAAAAAAATAATTTATAACCCCTTTAAGGCTGTTGTAGAATAGACATACAAGTCAGTTTAAGGCCCCTTTCACATTGAGGAGTTTTTCAGGCGGTAAAGCGCTAGAAATAGCGCTGCTATCCCGCCTGAAAAAATCCTGCACTGCAGACTCAATGTGAAAGCCCGAGGGCTTTCACACTGAGGCGATGCGCTGGCGGGAGACAAAAAAATCTCCTGTCAGCAGCATTTTTGGAGCGGTGAGAGGAGCGGCATGTATACCGCTCCTTCACCGCTCCTTCCCATTGAAAACAATGGGAACCGCGGCAATACCGCCCGCAATGCGCCTCTATAGAGGCGCATTGCGGGCGATATTAACTCTTTATCGGCCGCTAGCGGGGGTTAATACCGCACCGCTAGCGGCTGATACCCGCGGCAATTCCGGCGGTATAGCGCCACTATTTTTAGCGGCGTTATACCGCCACCGCAGCTCCCGCCCCAGTCTGAAAGGGGCCTTAGTAGAAAGAAATGTGTTTATTAACCACCCCAGCTCCGGAGGGTTTTATTCCCTTCATGACCAGGCCATTTTTTTGTGATTTAGCACTGCACTACCTTAACTGGTAATTGTGCTGTTATGCACCGCTGTACCCAAACCAAATTGATATATTTCTTTTCACACAAAAATAGCTTGCTTTTATATATTTTATTATTCTACAGTATATATGAAAAAAGACCAAAAAATAAGCAATGTTTTTTTACTTTCTGCTATAAAACATATCCAATAAAAAAGATAAAAAAAATCCAATTTCTTAATAAATTTAGGCAAAATGTATTCTACTACATGTCTTTGGTAAAATATTTTTTTCTTTATACAGGGATATATATAATGGAACTGCGATAGTGCTGCGGGTAATCTGCCACTGACCTCACCAGTGGCACGAATACAGTGATCAAGGAAAAAAGGAACCCCACTGCCTGGGACTTTAACCGCTTCCCAACCGCCACACGCAGATTTACATCTGCAGCATGGCACGGACAGGCAAAAGGATGTATATATACGTCCCCTTTAAGAAACGGCATTGTGGACGCGAGCTCCGTGATTCCGACCGCGATCGTGTCACGGTGAGGAAGAACGGGGGAAATGCTGATGTAAACAAGCATTTCTCCAGTCTTCCTAGTAACAGGACAGTGATCACAGCTTCTTGTAATCGGAAGCGGCGATCACTGTCGTGTCACACACAGCCCATCCCCCCTACAGTTAAAAGCACTCCCTAGGGCACACGTAACCCCTTCAGCGCCACATAGTGGTTAACCCCTTCACTGCCAGTGTCATTTTCACAGTAATCAGTGCATTTTTATAGCGCAGATCGCCACCATTACTAGTAAAAAAAACAAAAATGCCATAATTTTATCCCCTATTTTGTAGATGCTATAACTTGTGCGCAAACCAATCAATACGCGCTTATTGCGATTTTGGACGTCAATTTTGTTGGGGAGCCACGTCGCACGACTTCGCAATTGACAAAGTGATGCAGTGCCGAATCGCAAAAAGTGGCCTGGTCTTTGGCCAGCAAAATGGTCTGGTGCTTAAGTGGTTAAAGATAACACAAGTATAGAGTAAAAAGCATTTATTACACATAAGATTTGACCATACAAACATGTAATGATCAATTAAAAACATACCATAACAAAAGACAAAACAAAATTACATATCAAGCATAGAATTATATCTTAAATACTCTCCGATTATTAAAAACTCTCTGGTAACCAACGCATTTCTGGTTCAAGCTTTTCTTCAGGGAATTGGATAGGAGAATATGTATTCATAAATTTGGCAAAAGGTAAGCAGAAGCTGATTTAACCACTTAAGCCCCGGACCATTACGCTGTCTAAAGACCCAAGGTGTTTTTACAATTTGGCAATGCGCTGCTTTAACTGGTAATTGCGCGGTCATGCAATGTTGTACCGAAACGAAACTTGCGTCCTTTTCTTCCCACAAATAGAGCTTTCTTTTGATGGTATTTGATCGCCATCAACGCAAAAAGACCGTAAATTTTGAAAAAAAAATATTTTTCTTATAACAAAAAGTAAAAAATATCGAATAAACTAAATTTTAGTCAAACATTTAGGCCAAAATGTATTCAGCCACATGTCTTTAGTAAAAAATCGCAATAAGCGTATATTTATTGGTTTTCGCAAAAGTTATAGCGTCTACAAACTAGGGTACATTTTCTGGAATTTACACAGCTTTTATTTTATGATTGCCTATCTCATTTCTTGAGGTGCTAAAATGGCAGGGCAGTACTAAACCCCCCCAAATGACCCCATTTTGGAAAGTAGACACCCCAAGGAAACTGCTGAGAGGCATGTTGAGTCCATTGAATATTTTTTTTTTTTTTGTCCCAAGTGATTGAATAATGACAAAAAAAAAAAAATGTTTACAAAAAGTTGTCACTAAATGATATATTGCTCACACATGCCATGGTTATATGTGGAATTGCACCCCAAAATACATTCTGCTGCTTCTCCTGAGTACGGAGATACCACATGTGCGGGACTTTTTGGGAGCCTAGCCGCATACGGAGCCCCAAAACCAAGCACCGCCTTCAGCATTTCTAAGGGCACAAATTTTTGATTTCACTCCTCACTACCTATCAAGGTTTCGAAGGCCATAAAATGCCAAAATAGCAAAAAAAAAAACAAATGACCCCATTTTGGAAAGTAGACACCCTAAGCTATTTGCTGAGAGGCATGTCGAGTCCATGGAATATTTTATATTTTGACACAAGTTGCGGGAATATGACAAGCTGATTTTTTTTTGCACAAAGTTGTCACTAAATGATATATTGCTCACACATACCATAGTTATATGTGGAATTGCACCCCAAAATACATTCTGCTGCTTCTCCCGAGTATGGGGATACCACATATGTGGGACTTTTTGTGAGCCTAGCCGCATACGGGGCCCCGAAAACAAAGCACCGCCTTCAAGATTTCTAAGGGCATAAATTTTTGATTTCACTCCTCACTACCTATCACTACCTATCACAGTTTTGAAGGCCATAAAATGCCAAGATGTCACACAACCCCCCCAAATGACCCCATTTTGGAAAGAAGACACCCCAAGCTATTTGCTGAGAGGCATGTTGAGTCCATGGAATATTTAATTTTATGGCCCCAAGTGATTGAATAATGACCAAAAAAAAATAAAAAATTATTTTACAAAACGTTGTCACTAAATGATATATTTCTCACATATGCCATGGGCATATGTGGAATTACACCCCAAAATACATTCTGCTGCTTCTCCTGAGTACAGGGATACCACATGTGTGGGAGCCTAGCCGCGTACAGGACCCCGAAAACCAAGCACCGCCTTCAAGATTTCTAAGGGCATACATTTTTGATTTCACTCCTCACTACCTATCACAGTTTCGAAGGCCATAAAATGCCAAAACAGCACAAAACCCCCCCAAATGACCCCATTTTGGAAAGTAGACACCCCAAGCTATTTGCTGAGAGGGATGTTAAGCCTTCAAGATTTGTGTGAGTGAAATCAAAAATTTATGTCCTTAGAAATCTTGAAGGTGGTGCTTGGTTTTCAGGGTCTCATACGCGGCTAGGCTCCCAAAAAGTCCCACACATGTGGTATCCCCGTACTCAGGAGAAGCAGCAGAATGTATTTTGGGGTGCAATTCCACATATAACCATGGCATGTGTGAGAAATATATCATTTAGTGACAATGTTTTGTACATTTTTTTTATTTTTATTTTTTTTGGTCATGATTCAATCACTTGGGGCAAAAAAAAAAAATATTCCATGGACTCAACATGCCTCTCAGCAAATAGCTTGGGGTGTCTACTTTCCAAAATGGGGTCATTTGGGGGGGTTTTGTGCTATTTTGGCATTTTATGGCCTTCGAAACTGTGATAGGTAGTGAGGAGTGAAATCAAAAATTTGCGCCCTTAGAAATGCTGAAGGCGGTGCTTGGTTTTTCGGGGTCCCGTACGCGGCTAGACTCCCAAAAAGTCCCAAACATGTGGTATCCCCGTACTCAGGAGAAGCAGCAGAATGTATTTTAGGGTGCAACTCCACATATAACTATGGCATGTGTGAGCAATATATCATTTAGTGACAATTTTTTTTTTTTTTTTTGTCATTATTCAATCACTTTGGACAAAAAATAAAAAAATAAATGGACTCAACATGCCTCTCAGCAGTTTCCTTGGGGTGTCTTCTTTCCAAAATGGGGTCATTTGGGTTTTTTTTGTGCTATTTTGGCATTTCATTGCCTTCGAAACTGTGATAGGTAGTGAGGAGTGAAATCAAAAATTTACACCCTTAGAAAGCCTGAAGGCGGTGATTGGTTTTTGGGGTCCCGTACGCGGCTAGGCTCCCAAAAAGTCTCACACATGTGGTATCCCCGTACTCAGGAGAAGCAGCAGAATGTATTTTGGGGTGTAATTCCACATATGCCCATGGCATGTTTGAGCAATATATCATTTAGTGACAACTTTGCGCAAAAAAATATATATATATATATATATATATAGTTATATTTCCCGCAACTTGGGTCAAAATCTAAAATATTCCATGGACTTGAGATGCCTCTCAGCAAATAGCTTGGGGTGTCTACTTTCCAAAATGGGGTCATTTGGGGGGGTTTTGAATTGTCCTGGCATTTTAGGCACAACAATTAGAAGCTTATGTCACACATCACCCACTCTTCTAACCACTTGAAGAAAAAGCCCTTTCTGACACTGTTTGTTTACATAAAAACATATTATTTTTTTGCAAGAAAGTTAAGTTGAACCCCCAAACATTATATATTTTTTTTAAAGCAAAGGCCCTACAGATTAAAATGGTGGGTGTTGCAATTTTTTTTTCCACACAGTATTTGCGCAGCGTTTTTTCAAACGCATTTTTTGGGGAAAAAATACACTTTTTTTTTTATTTTAAAGCACTAAAACACACTATATTGCCCAAATTATTGATGAAATAAAAATTATGATCTTAGGCCGAGTACATGGATACCAAACACGACATACTTTAAAATTGCGCACAAACGCGCAGTGGCGAAAAACTACATACATTTTTAAAAGCCTTTAAAAGCCTTTACAGGTTACCACATTAGATTTACAGAGTAGGTCTACTGCTAAAATTACTGCCCTCGATCTGCCCTTCGCGGTGATACCTCACATGCATGGTGCAATTGCTGTTTACATATGACTCCAGACCGACGCTTGCATTCGCCTTTGCGCAAGAGCAGGGGGGGACAGGGATGCTTTTTTTTATTTTATTTTTTTTTTATATATTTATTTCGCTTTTTTTATTTTATTTGTTAACTGTTACTTCCATTTTTTTATTTTTTACCATTTTTATTGTTATCTCAGGGAATGTAAATATCCCTTATGATAGCAATAGTGTGACAGGTACTCTTTTTTAAAAAAAATGGGGTCTATTAGACCCTAGATCTTTCCTCTGCCCTCAAAGCATCTGACCACACCAAGATCGGTGTGATAAAATGCTTCCCCATATTCCCAATGGCGCTGTTTATATCCAGGGGGGGGGACATTCCCTCCCACTGAATGTAAAAGCAGTCTAGAGGTTAATTAGCCGCTAGGACTGCTTTTACATGAAAGCCGACCGCTGGCTGAAAAGAATGATACCAAGATGATGCCTAAACCCGCAGGCATCATTCTGGTATAACCATTCAAAGTCCAGCAACATACCAGTACGTTGATGGTTCTTGTTGGACATGTATTGTAACCTTTTTTTTTCATGCAGCCTGTTGGCTGAACGAAAAAAAGATTGATCGGTGTTTATGCCCACCATTAGAATACCTCCCTTCATCCACCCACTTCTAATGATGGGCATACATGCACCATTTATATATGCCGAAGCATGGGGGCATCCTCCCGCAAAAAAGTTATGCCGTGTGTACAGACTTTTCTATGCCGCGTACACACGGTCGGACTTTTCTATGCCGTGTACACATGGTCAGACTTTTCCACAGGAAAGCCTCCGTAGGAATGTCAACCGTATGTACGCGGCATTAGGAGCAAAATCGCTCCTCCGCCCCTAATGCCCCCATGCTTCGGCATATATGCTCTTTTTTGAACTGTGGTGGTGAAATCACCTCCTACAGCATTGGAGTCGCGGCTTTATGTATCGTGGGAGCAAACGCTGTTGCTGTCACGCTAAATAAATCCGCGCTGCAACTGAATGGCGTACCTGCTAAGCAAATGATGGTTAACATTAAAACAAAGTAACATTCCAGTATAACAGTAAGATCATACCATACCTGCAAAGCAAATACCATTAAAAAAAACATAGTAAAAAATAAAAAATTTTTTAACGCAACCTGTGCCTAAAATATATATATGCCGAAGCATGGGGGCATCCTCCCGCAAAAAAGTTATGCCGCGTACGGTCGGACTTTTCTATGCCGTGTACACACGGTCGGACTTTTCTATGCCGTGTACACATGGTCAGACTTTTCCACGGGAAAGCCTCCGTAGGAATGTCAACCGTATGTACGCGGCATTAGGAGCAAAATCGCTCCTCCGCCCCTGCTGCCCCCATGCTTCGGCATATATGCTCTTTTTTTTAACTGTGGTGGTGAAATCACCTCCTACAGCACTGGAGTCGCGGCTTTATATATCGTGGGAGCAAACGCTGTTGCTGTCGAGATAAATAAGTCCGCACAACAGCTGAATGGCGTACCTGAAAACAGTAAAGTAAATTACATACCTGAAAAGCAAGCATGAAAAAACATAACAATAAAACTTTGCAGAATAGAATACAGTAAAAAAGAGCATAACAATAGAGAGAGAATAGAGAGGGAGAGAACAATAAAACGACAACTATTTTTGTTTTTTTTATTTTTTCCTCTTTTTTTTTTTTAACACTTTTTTTTTGTAACTGTTCAACTTTTCGGTTCCAGGTTTGGGTCTCTCAAAATGCGATGGCATCTTGGGAGACCCTGTGTAAGTGAGCCTAGCCTGTGAAATGTTTTTACCCTACACTAATAATTAACTCGTGTGTGGAAGCGTTCAAAACATTCCCCAATACAAAGACCAGGATCGGCAGGACATTTGGGACAAAAATAACGGGTGTCACGCCTAAATCCGCGCTTGCTACAGACACGACATCTTCTTTGGGGGGCTCGTTGGGTAGGGGTACTCTCGAGGGCATACGAAAAATGCCTCTCATGCAGTCGGCTTACTGCATTTGGTTGGGGATGGTGAGGTACAGCACCGCCTGGATACAGGAGTTCTGTGATGATATCCTTCTGGAATTGAAGGAAGGATCCATTCT
The DNA here is from genome assembly GCF_905171775.1 of Rana temporaria. Classification (NCBI taxonomy): domain Eukaryota; kingdom Metazoa; phylum Chordata; class Amphibia; order Anura; family Ranidae; genus Rana; species Rana temporaria. Next base: position 258,464,465 of record NC_053490.1, read on the forward strand.
GTCCTGAAGCTCTGTATAAGACATGAGCATTCAGTAGAGCCAATTGAAATAAATGTAGAGACACTTTTTTGTACCAGCGTCTCATCTTGCGGGCAATATGATATGGCGCCATCAGCTGGTCGTTGAGGTCCACCCCTCCCATGTTTTGGTTATATTCGTGGACACAGAGGGGTTTCTCTACAACACCAGTCGCCGTACGAATTTGTACTGTCGTGTCTGCGTGAAGGGTGGTAAGAACGAAAACATTCCTATTGTCCCGCCACTTCACAGCGAGCAAATTTTTACATCTGAAGCAGGCTCTCGCCCCCAGGCTAAGACGGGCATCTACAAGCCTCTGGGGGAAGCCCCGGCGAATAGGTCGCACGGTGCCACATGCTCCAATCTGACGATCAAACAAGTGACTAAAAAGTGGCACGCTGCTGTAAAAATTGTCCACGTATAAGTGGTACCCCTTTCCGAATAAGGGTGACACCAAGTCCCAAACGATCTTGCCAGCGCTCCCCATGTAATCTGGGCATCCTTCCGGCTCTACCTCACTATCTTTGCCCTCGTAAACCCTAAAGCTCCATGTGTAGCCTGTGGCCCTGTCACAGAGCTTATAGAGCTTGACCCCGTATCTGGAACGCTTGCTGGGAATGTACTGTTTGAAAGACAAGCGGCCAGCAAATTTAACCAGGGACTCATCAACGCAAACAACCTGCTGGGGATTAAACAAGGCTGCAAAACGTTCGTTGAAATGGTTTACGAGGGGCCGAATTTTGTAGAGCCGGTCAAATTCAGGGTCTCCACGTGGACGACAAAGTGCATTGTCACTGAAATGCAGAAACCGCAGGATCGCCTCGTATCGTTTCCTGGCCATGTGAGCAGAGAACACGGGCATATGGTCGATGGGATGTGTGGACCAATACATCCGCAACTCCGGAAATGTGTGTATGCCCATGTTGAGGGTAAGGCCCAGAAAGATCTTAAATTCGGAAACCTCAAGAGGTTTCCATTCTTTGGCAAGGAGAGACTGGGGGTTAGCGGCGATGTAGGTACCAGCATATAAATTAGTCTGGTCCACAATAGATCTAAAGAGATCTTCCGTGAAATACAGCGAATAAAAATCAAGTGACGTAAAGTTCGCTGTATCCACCTGAATACCGGGTTGGCCAGTGAATGGGGGAAGTACGGGTTCTGCAGAAGTGGTGGGGACCCAATCAGGATAGGCAAATTCTGCAGGAAGGGCACTATGGGCACGACGGGCCTGTCTCTGTCTTCTTCTTGGTGGCAGCGGGACACTACTTGTGCTTGCCACCTCACCAGCTTGAACTGCACTTATGGGACTCGCCACGTCGCCACGTCTTACTGCAGTGCTGGATGAACGACCAGGGTGTACTAGGCCGCTGGTGCTTGCCAATCCACCAGAAGGAATAGCGGCACTAGTACTGGCTCTCTGCTCCATACGAGGGACCTGCGATTCTTGCTGCTCAACAACATCAGAACGGGGTCGGGTACGCCTGGCCTTAGCAGGGACCACCACTCCGTCGTCCGAGCTATCTGACATGGAGCCGCTGTCGTAAACGGGTTTGTATTCTGAGCCTGATTCTGACAGATGCGTGACCTCCTCTTCTTCACTATCTGACATGCACAGAATCCTGACGGCCTCTTCACCAGTGTACATTCGCTTTGCCATTTTGGGCTCTACATTTAGTGCTACACTGGTGATGATTCACAGGTAAAAAAAGCACCTGACTATAGAAAGGAAAATGTAGAAAACACTTTGAAAAAAACTGTTAGTGATCGCAGGGATCAGGCCTGTCTCTGCGAACGCTGCAGTTATGTGTCTTGTGTTTTTGAAGTGACAGTGATCGATCGATACTGCACTTGGGTGGGTTGGGCTGGGCAGAGGGGGAAAACGCAGGTGCTAGCGGGTATCTGGGCTGATTCCGCTAACAATGCGTTTTTGGATACCCTAAACTGCTGGGTACGCTAGTATAGATCTGATCAGATCAGGTATCGATCCGTTCAGATACTATACCACTAAGGGGGGGGTGTATGCTTTGCGAGTGGGTGTAAGCGGTACTGGCACTAACCTAACGCTACCTGGGGCGACGCAGACCCTGACTGACGCTAAAATTTAATTTATATCACCCGCCGGGCGATCAGGGGGTTAAACCTTTATTGGGTTATATACGGCGGGTGCCCTGATGCTATAAACAGCAAGCTAACTAACCAGCGTCAACCGTAACACTTATACGGTGATCACTGGTGAAAGGGTTAACTAGGGGGCAATCAGGGGTTAAAAACTTTATTTATGGGGGTACCTAATGCTATAGAACCTGGCGGCGAACCTCAAAAAAAAACTAACTGCCTAGCGGCAACAGTGACACTAATACAGCGATCAGAAAATCGATCGCTTAGTGACACTGGCAATAGGGGGTGAAAGGGTTAACTAGGGCGGTGATCAAGGGGTTAAACCTTTATTAGGGGGGGGTAGGGGGCTACCCTGGACCTAAAGGGGGCTAAAACTAACTGCCCTAACACTTTTTTCTGTAACACTGACACTAAATGCAGTAATCAAAAAAAAAATGACACTGCATTCAGTGACATTGTTACAGGAGACTGGGGGGGGCGATCGGCGGTGACTTAAGGGGTTAAATGTGCCTATGTGAGCTGGTGTTAGTGTGGTGTTGGGTGCAACTTACGTTTGTGATGTCTCCTCTCCTCAGCGGTGGTCGATATGACCACCACGAGGAGACATCACACAGTTCCTGCTTCCTGTGTTTACACTAAACACAGGAAGAGGAGGAGGGGAGCGCTGGCATTGGCTGAGAGCGATCCGGAGGGGGTGGCTGAAAACGAACAGCCGCCCCCACATCCCGGATCGCTTCTGCAGCGTACCGACCCGCGCCATGTACCGGGGGGGGGGTCCCGATCGGACCCCCGACCCCGTCGAGCAGGGCACGTACAGGTACGTGATTGTGCCTGTCCGTGCCATTCTGCCGACGTAAATGTACAGGAGCGGGTCGGCAACCGGTTAAAGGAGTATACTCTACTATGCTAACAAAAAAAAGTTGGTGAAATACTGCAGAAGATGGCGTCACTGGAAGCATACTGACACTTTTCCATGGAGTCAACAAGTATCAAATGGGAGCCGGTTGGTCACAGATCAAAGTGGTATGCGGAGTGCAGCGAGTGAGTTAACAGTTTTCAATCTAATGATTGTTGAGTGATGCTATCCATAGCCTCTCTTGGTCCATTTGTAGCGCACTCAGGGTCACTTGAAAAACCCCTACCTATACTTGGAATAGCTCATCAGCGTCCGGAATCCATCTCTCCGGCAATGCTGATGAGCTGCTCCAAGTACAGGGAGTTTTTTTTCAAGATGATTCAATCATCAGATTGAAAGCTGTGTTAACAACTCCCTTGCTGCACTCCACAAACCACTTTGATCTGTGACCAACCAGTATGGAGGGCTCCGATTTGATACCTGTTGACTCCGTGAGGCAGTGTCAGTAGGCTTCCAGTGACACCATCTTCTGCAGTGTTACACATAGTAGAGTATATACTCCTTTAAATCAGCTTCTGCTTACCTTTTGACAAATTTATGAATACATATTCTACTATCCAATACCCCCGATGAAGGGCTTGTACCCAAAACACGTCCGTTACCGGAGAATTTTTAATAATTGAAGAGTATTTATGATATAATTATATGTGTGCTACGTAATTTTTTATTTATTTTTTGTCTTTTGTTATAGTATGTTTTTAATTGATCATTACATGTTTGTATGATCAAATTTTATGTGTAATAATAAATTCTTTTTACTCTATACTTGTGTTGTTGCCTAGGGGGGGGGGGTCCTTTTTTCCTATATATCAGGGATGTGGCAACAACACACTTATCTCTGACATGGTGAAAACTCATTTATATATACTAATACAGAGATCAGTGCTAATACTATACACTGTCACTGTACTAATGACACTGGCTGTTGGATTCAGTGATGGGGATAGATGTGTCAGCAAGTCCCTGAACATTCAGGCTCATTCCAGACGTGCTCAGCAAATTTCAGGTAGAAAAATTATAATCGTGCCTTATTGGTCCAAGAGGGCAAGGAAGGACCTAGTGTCTGAAGAACAGTTATTGAAGCCCCGGGGGGTTTTCGGATAGAGTCGCTAAGACTTTGATCAAATGCCACAAGCCAATCACAAGGGCAATCTACTCAAATGTCTGGAAAATGTTTAATGCTTGGGATGTTGCAGGATCAAAAATTTTCCCCTAGATATTTCTTCTGTTTTGGAGTTTTTTTCGGATGTGCAGACCATTGGCTTTCCCTCAGCACGTTAAACGTTAAGGTCGCTACTCTCAGTGTTTTCGTGCAGGATTCTCTTTTAGAAAATCTTGCAATAGCTAGGCATTTCAAAGAAGATGCTGGAATGAGGCCAGCCATGATTAGGGAGGCGACGTTCTGACGTCACTGCGCTTTGTAATCTGACCCGGAAGATACGGGCTGTTTGTTTTTGAGAGCCGGCCGGCTGATTTTACTGTATGCTTTATATCTACTGACTTGATGTAAGTGCAATTCCTTTTATTACGTATTAAACTTGAGGATTTTACACTATGTGAGTCCCCTCTTCCTTTCCATATACATCCCGTGTTGGCATACCGATTGAGACCATCCACCATTCTGATCATTTTGAGCTGGACAACCTTTCAAGGATATCATCGTTTATGCTGTATTTGATCTCCTATAATTTAGAGATCATTTAAATTCGGTAAAAGGCAGTGTGTGATCTTGGTGGAAGTGCCTTTCTCATCACCTTTTTCCCTGGGATGTTTTGATGACCTTTTCACTTGGGAGACTATACTTATGAACTTTCTTTCCTATATGGTGGACTCTATATTGGATCACAGTTCATTTGTGACTGTGTTTACTGATTTTCATATGTATATTATGCATTCAATGTATCACATTTTGATTTAATTATTGACCAGTTTATTCACTTACAGTCACTATTTTGCTTAATTTAACCTTCGGGTAGCTGTTTTCAGCACACAGCACCAATTGGGCCATGTTGGCGTAACTTTTTCTTTATGATTAGGTCCTGTCTGGTCTGGGCTTTATATCTAGCCCTCTAGGTGATTGTTTTAAGTCCCTTTGAGCCTTTTGAGGAATCGTCCATCAAACTTCTTACCCTATAGACAGTTTTCCTTGTTGCTATCCCATCTGCCCATAGGTTTAGAAAATTGCAAGCACTGTCTATAAGAGGCGTTTCCTTACCATTTTTGAGGATAGGGTAGTTGTAAAGATTTGACCCATGGTTCCTGCCAAAGGTATCCTGCTCCTTTCACTGGTTTCAGGACATCGTTTTGTCCACTTTCTGTAGTTGTTCTTGTGGGGGGGGAAAAGAGAAGTTTTAGGTTATTAAATGTAAGGAGTGTCTTTTGTCTTACCTGGAGGTAACCAAAGGTTTTTGGAAGTGGTAAGCGTTGGTTTTTCTTTTTACAGTTACCCGTAGAGGTTAAAGGGCCTCTAAATCTACCATAGCCAGATGGTTTAAGCAGGCTTTTTTTTTAAGTCATATAGAATCGTGAATGTTTCTCCTCCATTCTTTAACGCACATTCTACATGGTCCTTGTCTGCCTCCTAGGCTGAGAGGGCAGGTGCCACACCAGAGCAGATATGTAAGGCAGCCACCTGGTCCAGTTTTTCCAGGTGAAAATGCTTTACAAAAGATGAAGTCAAGACCAGGCATTCGGAAGAAAAGTCCTCTAGGCAGTCGTCCGTCCCTAGGCTGGTAAGTTCTGGCTTATTGTCTCTTAGGCTGGAAGACGACTTGGGAGAACTGGAGTTTGGCTTATTGGTAACTCAATTTCCAGTAGTCTTCCAGGAAAGTCCAATTCCCACCTTATCTGTTGTTTTTTTTACCCGTGTTTATTTTTTTAGTGCAGTCCTGAGGCTTGAGTATACTGAGGTGGAGGCCTGGAGTACTGCCTTTTTACCTCTTGGGGGTAACTTATTTCCTGTCCCAATGGGAGAAGCTTTATGTTTCAGGGGCTCTGGTTTTCCACCATCTCAGGGGCACAATCCTCCAGTTCCTTTTTGTCTAGGGAGGAATTCTCTGCAGCCATTTCTGGTTTGCAGAATCGGCTCTCAGGGGTTCTCATTGGTTTGGGACACACATATGGATTCTTTTTATTTTCATTATTATTATTTTATTCTCAAAGGGAAAATGGCCCAAATAGTTAAAAAAAATATGTTTTTTAATCAAATTGAATTGTATTGCAGCGATCGGGTTACCCGGAATCGGAAGTTTCGGGTCCCGACCATTCGCATTGGACCACGGTCTCTGTGCTGGGATTGCACTCTGAAAAATAGTTTATAGGGCTAATAAGTAGTGGATGTTATTTTTGGAGAGTAAGAACATTGTTCAGTGTCACTTAAAGTGATTTGTAAAGTCTTGTTTATTTTTCTATAAAAATAACAAACATGCTATACTTACCTGTCCTGTTGCAGTAGATTTGCACAGAGAAGCCAGAATCCTCTTCTCGAGTCACCCGCCGGTGCTTCTGGCCCCTCCCTCCTGTCAAGTGCCCCCACAGCAAGCAGCTTCATATGGGGTTCACTTGAGTTGAGTCACAGCTCTGTGTCCATTCAGACACAGAGCCACGGCCCAGCTCAGCCCCATCTCTCTCTCTCTCTCCCTCTTAACAGACTTTTTTTTTTCAAAACATTTTATTGTCAAAGAAATAAAATACAAAGTCATAGCAAAGTGACAAGAAAAGTGGCACTCAGAATTTTGAATTTGTCAAAAAGGATGTATCTTGATTGTAAAGATAATGGGGGGGGGCAGTTGAGGGGAAGTTGCACATCTATCTAGTCAGACCGACCATGGGGTATTTAAGAGTTGCTAAAGCTACTCGAGATAGCAAGTCTCTTAAAGGGTATGTTCCTTGTCATATAGTTGTTGGAGACCTTAGAGATAGGAAAAGTATTCCTTTCTAACTGACTTTGATTGACAGCAGCTGTAACCAATGGCGCAACTGCTGTGTCTCGGATGACCAAGACACTCGTGGACATCACTGGACATAGAGGGGGCTCAGGTAAGTATTAAGGAGGCAGAGGGGGGCTGCTGCACGCAGATGGCTTATTATCTTAAATCATAGAATGCATTAAGATACAAAAAAACTTCTGACTTTACAACCCCTTTGAATAGCCTACTAAAATCATGATGCTATCTCAATGGGGTTGCACATATAAAATGTTTTAGATGTTCATTTAAAAAACAAACATTTTAAGAGGTGTTTTAGTTACCCTTTTCTGTGTCGGTCAACTAGTTCTTAATTTTGTTGACTGTTCCTGAAGTAACATATCTGTTAATGTTTATGTAAGACGCTGTTAGTTTATAGATTAGCTGACCCCTGTTATCATTACAGATATGCAACACTCTGCAAGTCACCAAGCCAGAAAGAAAGCACCGTACAATATCAAATAACGGTAAGCAGCAATATGTCACTGACTAAAATGTAAGCTGTACAATGTCTGTGCATCTAAAACATCTAATGCTGAGCTTAAAGTGTAACTATAGCCAAATCTTTTTAATTTTGGGTAGAATAAGGGAGGGTTATAACCCTTGCCAGATTTATTTTTTGCTGTCTGAGTCCCATTGGGGAGATTTACCATCACTTCCTGTCACATAACCAAAACAGGAAGTGAGGAGAAATACCTGCAAATTAAGGAAGTCCCTTGGGGCCCCCTAGATCACCCCTAGATCACCAGAACTAGTGTCCTAATTAGAAAGTTTCCCCTCTAGGGACAACCCAGGACAGGACAAAGAGGGAGAGTGAATCTTCCCAACGAGGACACAGACAGTAATAAAAACCTAATAGTTATTCTAATCCCTCTCTACTCTTCCCAAAAAAAAAAGTTGATTTTATTTACACTTTAAAATATTTTCTCCTCTTTCTTCCAGGTTTTTCAGTGGCTCCTGCAGACTGTCTTTGTAGCTGTCTGCCCATACCTCTGATAGAGACAGGCAGTTTCTGAATGACAGGAAGCTCAGTGAACTACCTAGAGCACTCATCGGCGCCCTAGTTGTTCATTGAGATCTACTAGTCGCAAAGACTAATGGTAGTTGTAGTTCATTGATTCACAGGGATCTGTGGATCGATGATGTTGCTTTGTGGGCGGATCCCTGCACAGCCACGCTTTTTTCATTAGTGACAGAAGGTGCAGGAAGAAGTTCCATGGCCCACTGTCACAAGGCGGGGGTTAGTGGGTAGATGCTTTACATGTTACACCCTAAAAATGGTAACATGTTCAGAAAGGTGAACTTATCCTATCCTAGTATGTTTGCAATCTGAAGTTGGATGCAGAAGCATCCTTGACAGGGGACCGTCTGGCGCATTGTTGGATGGAATTATAAAAGCCTTAAGCCTTGTACACACGACTGGTTTTCCCCGGCAGGAAAACTGCCAGGAGAGCATTTGGTCGGGAATCCCGGCCGTTTGTATGCTCCCTAGCAGTTTTCCCGTCAGGAAAACAGCCTGGGAATCCAGACGGAAAAAATGGAGAACTCTGCTCTCTATTTTCCTGTTGGGATTCCCGGTAGAGTGTTTCCTGCCGAGAAAACCGGTCGTCTGTATGCTTACCTGAGTTTAGAAAAACGCGTATGCTCGATAACACTTCGATGCATGCACAGTAGCATACAATGTTCGTCTGGGGTGTAGCAAGATGGCGGCGATGGAATCGAATGTGACGAGACACCGGCACGTCATAGTCGATGACGTCACCGCGTTCTTGCCATTAAAAAGAACAGTGGATTTTTGTGTGGCCGTGTGTTAACACGGCTTTTCAGGGCAAGCCTGCCAGGAATCCCGTTGGGAAAACCAACGTTTTTTTTTCCCGACGGGATTTACGGTCGTGTGTACAGGGCTTTACTGGAGGAAAAAAGTACCACCTTGCCTCAGCTTAAGGAAGGCAAGGCCTCCCATCGCCAGTGTTAACAATTGTGGAATACCTGGATGATCTCCTTTTGCTGGCAAAACTTGTTTGGAGCTGAAGTCCAACCTTATTCACCCTTCAGACTCTGGAAGAACTCAGGTGGATGTTGGACCTAAAGAAATCCTCACTTATTCTGTCACTTTTCCTGGAATACTTGGGGCTGGTCTTGGTCATCTACTTGGCCAATATGTTTCTTCTGTAGGGAAAGCTACACATTTAGGTATGCCTTCTCCATTCTGGCAAGGCATGAAAGTTTTGGGCTTCATGATGACGTACTATACTTCGAGGCAATTCCTTATAACCATCACCCATCACACCAGGACATTCCAGCACAAGATCCTGTGATAGTGGAACAGATCTCCTCTGTTTCTAGACAAAGTTAAGTCATCCTTAGTTTGATGGCTCTCTTCCCCGCTATTAGCCAGGAAATGGTTTCAAACTGTGCGCTGGAAAATATCAGAAGCCAGTCTGCATGGCTCCGGGGGAATACTGGGTCTCCACCCCCCTCAGGTCTTGGAGTTTGGAGGAGGCATTGCTTTTCCATCAGTGTGCTGAAATTTTGAATGATAAAGTAGACTCTGCTTTGCGGGATGCTCCTCCTGGAGGGAAATTATTGTCTCTGCCGAAAGACTGGATCAGGGAGAGTGGGCCCTTCATCCAGAGGTCTACCAACAGATCTGTCACCAGATGTAGATCTGCTGGTGTTGCATTTCAATGCCAGCAGACACAGTGGACTTATTGGTTTGCATGGGACTGCTGAACTTCGATTTATGATTCTCTTCTGGTGAAGATAAGTTGGATTAAATCCAAGAGGATCCAAGTGATCATGGTGGTTTCAGATTGGTTCCACAGATCATGGTACACATGGCTCATTCTTTTGGTAGTGGATGCTCCCTGACATCTACCGCTCCTAGAAGAATTGCTATCTTAAGGGGCCCATCTACTACTCTGCATTAGTCATTGGCTTTATAGATTTGACTTTTGAAAGCCAAGTTCTGAGAGCATAGGTTGTCAGATGCAGTCATCAGTAGCATGCTCAAGGCATGCAAGTTCACAACCTTTTATGAACTGCAATTGTACGCAGAAGGTGCATTTTGCATTGTGTAAATCCCTGGGGTATGGCCTCAATTCTTCTCAGTGGCCTTTTTCTGCTCTGGGTTTTCCAGTGTGGAGGAGAACAGTGGCTAGATTTCCACCTCACCAAGGACATCCTGCTTCCATCACTGTGTTCTAATCCAGTCTACCCAAGAAGTGGCTCTACACTCCTCTGATGTAGTCAGGGCAATTAAGGTGCACTTGAATGCTACTGCTGGGACAAACTCCATGTTTGTGATTGTAGAGGGCATACGTAAGGGCCTTGCATTGTTGACTACTACAATCTCACGCTGGATCCAGTACACTGTTATACAAGCAGGGCTCAAAATTTCAAGTCTTGAGCTACTAGCCAGGCCTCAATGTTTACTCGCCACCAGTTGCCCCATCCAGCCCGCCCCGCCCCTAAACACGCCCTCATAAATCTCATGAAATGACACTTAAATGTTTTATGCAGAATTAAGTTATAAAAATAAATATTAACAACTGTAGCCGTGCCCACCAATGCAGGCTGCCTATGCAGCCCGTGTCCACCAAATGCAGCCCGTGTCCACCAAATGCAGCCCGTGTCCACCAAATGCAGCCCGTGTCCACCAAATGCAGCCCGTGTCCACCAAATGCAGCCCGTGTCCACCATGCAGCCTGTGTTTACCAAATGCAGCCTTTGTCCACTATGCAGCCTACCTGGTTCCTGTGTGCAGGGGAGGAGAGGAACAGGAGAGACGCCCGGATGTTTAGAGCGCGGGGAACACAGGATTACAGTTTTCATTTTACTTGCCGTGTTCCCGCCGCTCAATGTCCAGCCCCGCCCCCTGGCAGGGGAACTTTGATTGACAGATCACCTGTCACCAGGATTGGACGGGTGATCTGTCTATCAAAGTTCCGGGACCAGGAGGCGGGGCTGGATCTGATAGCGAGCGGCGGAGAACACGGCAATTAAAATGAAAACTGTTATCCTGTGCATTTTGGTCCGGGTCTTAAGTGGTTAAACATTTCTAATTCGGCATTAAATGTGCAATAATTAAATTTATTTTAAAAATGTTTGCATAATTGTGCAACTTTAAAGGTTGATACCCTTCAACAACTACCATCAAATGGTTCTCTATACACTTGTTCAGTGATACAATACCAGACACAGCATGTGTCTCAATAAGTTACCAAACAAATAAAAAAAACAATAAAAATAAAAAAAAAATGCAATAGTAACCCCAATTGTAGGATGCTTCTTTAAACCCTGATAGTATTTATGTGCGACCGCAGGAAGCACTGACAAAGCGATCAGTGAAACTTGTTGTTATACTTGTACCCAGGGTTTGGTCTGCGAGGAAATACACCATGACACCACTCTAGACAAATGTAGAGCCCGATAATATGAAATCAAGTCTGGTAGGCCAATCTATCGCCGTGACCAGTTTTCTTTGTTATAGGTGTTTCCTGGGATTTAGGCAAAACTAAAAATGAGTAACGGAGTCTGGCGACTTTATTATTCCAAAGAAATGTAAGTAACCATGTCCGACACGGACAAAAAAAAGGCTTGAGGTAATTTAATGGGTATCGCTTGCATTAGATATAAAATCTGTGGGAGTAATGTCATCTTAAATGCATTACACCTCCCGAACCACGTAAGGGTAAGAGTTTGCCAAAGTTGGAGATGTGATCGTATTTTAGCCAGTAGTGGACGGAAATCTATTTAATATAGTGACCCTGTATCCAGTGTTAATTTAACCCCCAGATATTTAAAAAGACTGGACACATTTAGCCCCCATTCACACCTAGGCGTTTTGTCGCCTGTAGTGTGTGACGCCGCAGCAGCCCCGAGATGCCAGAGGGACGAAAACACATGCACCTCTATGGAGATGGTTCACATCTCCACGCCAAACGCCTGCTGCCTAAAGGAAAGTCCCGGACCTTTTTTTCAGGCGGCTTTCGGCGTTCGGCATAAGAGATGTGAACCATCTCCATAGAGGGGGTGAAGGCTGCATTCACAATCGCGGCGTTTTGTCACCGCAAATCGCGGTACAAAACGCCGCTATTTGTCGCCGCAATTCGCGGGACAAAACGCTGCGATTTTGTACGCCGAAGTGTGAATGCAGCCTGAAACCGATAAAGGCCTTGTAGCTTTTTAATACACTCTTTAGTGAGAAGGATACTCATCGCCTCACTTTTAAGATCATTTATAGAAAAATTAGCGAGACCTCCGGATCAGTGAGAAAAAATAAAAGATCGTCTGCAAACGCTGCAATTTTTATGCTCCCTACTTGATACCTGTATTCCACTGATCAAGGGGTCTGATCTAACTTTGCACAGAAAAGGTTTAAGGGATAACACAAAGATTAATGGGGAAAGGGGGCAACCCTGTCGTGTCTCATTGGACAAAGTACTCTGATCGGGCCCCGTTTACCAACACAGCGGCTGTAGGGCCAGTGTATAAGGCCTGAATGCAAGTCTGCATTTGTAGCCCCAGACCTATATGTCTAATGCTGCGTACACACGACCGTTATTCATGTCATGGAAAAAACAAACATTTTCTCGACGTGATTCCTCTCAAGCCTGCCTTGCATACACATGATCGTGATAAAAAATGCTTGAGCAAAGCGTGGTGACGTACGACGGCACTATAAAGGGGAAGTTACTTGGAATGGCGCAACCCTTTGGGCTGATTATGCTAATTTCCAGTCTCATAACTTGCTTCTGAGCATGCGCATTTTTTTTCCCCCGTCGTTCACGACGAGAAAAACGATGATGTGAAAAACGACGAGAAAAAATAGAGCATGTTTTAAATTTTTCATGTCCATTTTTCTCGTCGAGAAAAATGCTCTGGAGCCTACACACAAACGTTTTCAACGACCAATTTAAAAAATTGCATTTTTCTCATCATGTAAAACGGTCGTGTGTGCGTGGCATAAGAGTGGATCGTAAGAACTGCCAGTCTACCTGATCGAAGGCCTTTTCGGCATCTGTTGATAAAAGAAAAAAAGGTCGGGCTTCCATTTGGGCAGAGTGGATCAGATCTATTTCCCTTATGGTATTGTCCCTGGCCCCTCTCTGAGGGATACAACCTGCCTGATCTGTCTGACAAGATGGGGAATATATGGCAATAGCCTATTCGCTAACATTTTAGAAAATAGTTTTAAGTCTGCATTTAAGAGAGCTATGGGCCAATATTTCCCACATTGATTGTGGTCATTGTCCTGTTTTAGGGATGACCATAATATGAGCCCTCAAGGCATCATCTGTTAACTTAGTTAGCTAAAAAAGAAATTGTAGGCATGTAAAAAATGAGAGAGAACATCCTGAAATATATAGATTTAATAAACAAGATTTAACCCATCTGGGACTGGGGCCTTCCCTAATTTAGAGGAATCTATCACCGTGACCAGTTTTCTTTGTTATAGGTGTTTCCATTCCCTCAGTTACCTCTAAGGCCCCGTACACACGACCGAACAAGTCCGCTGAAACTGGTCAGCAGACCAGTTTCAGCGGACTTGTTTTTTTTTTTTTTTTTAAAAGCCTATGGCGTGTGAACACACCCAAAAAACTCCACCCGGTGCAGAAAAAATGTGCACACACATAAAGAGTGTTCACAAAAACGTGCAGACGGGTGCAACGTCAAGTGGTCCTCCTGTGAAGAGGGACCCAAACCCTGATCCCCCGGGGCGTTAGGCTCCAGACGGGGACTGAGGTACTGTGGTCCGAGCAACCGAAGCCGACACGGACCCAACTTCCTCGGAGGGACTGCCGAAACAGAACCCTCCCAGTACTAGGTGGGGCTCCCCCGAAGGGAGACCCCATGAGAGCAGGCGAACTAAGCCAGAAGGCCATGTCCACCCACTCCCAAGACGTTCAGGGCTGGCCCGAGGACCCGCACCCTACTAATCACACAGTGACAAAACGTGCACAACAAAAAAAGTGACAAACACAGGCTTAAATAAAATAAAGTGGGGGAAGGGATAGTGGAGAGGAGAGTGAAATAAGTGGCCATTGTGGTGAAACAATGACCAGGCCCTCCGGCCAGGAATAAAAAATTCTTCCGGTCCTAGCCAAAAGGCCCGGCACAGGAGGCAGGTGCTAAAAAAAGCGTGTATCTGGTGCAGTGACCGTGGTATCTTAAATCAATGTGTCCCTCACACACAGTGATCTTCAGATACCCCTGGACTGCCACTCCAGAGACACATGCACCATAGGCTTTTCATTCCATATCCGACCCCCCGACCGGCCAGTGCAGCCCTCCACCCCTGCCAGCCAACCCGGCGGATTTGCATGGTCCTACCCCGTCATATCCCAGGGCATTACCAGCTCCTCCTACCGGATCGCTGACAGAGATAGCACTTACACCAGCCAGCCAGAAGGCCAGACTAGAACTCGGCAAAAAGACCAAGACCAAGCACAGCACCCATCCTCACCAGGAGCACCCTTCCAGATGGCTCAGACTCAACCATGGGCCGGCCCCCAGTATTCTGTCGGGCAGCACAGCGTAGTCCCTGCTGAAACCATCCTTCCAGGTGCAATGACGTCATTGGATTGCATCCACCCTCCCCCTTTGGAGGTGCTTCAGCGCTCCTCTGACAACTGATAAAGAACAGATACTACACTTGATCTTAGCCAAAGGGTGGGAAGCGACTGCCAAACTGTTTTAAAAATTAAAAAAAGCTAGTATAGGAAACTATGGGTAATGAAGACATTAGCAAATTTCGAAACAACCATTTTTGCTTTTAATAATTTAGGCAGAAACCAGAAAATCTCACTCTGCTACCCGGAGAAGAGACATCAAAAAGCACGTACTATTTGCATGTATATGCTTTTAGACAACTTCTGGGGGATATACAATATGATCTATTATTTAGAACCAATAAAACAATCACTCAGCTTGTGTTTCTTTCCTCCTTGCCTTTAAAATAAAAGCAGAGAACGGTCATCAACAACTAACAGCAGCTACAATTAGAAGCAGCACTGTAAGCCCACTTCGCGCTCAGAAAGAAACACTAACACTCTTCATCGTGATTGGTGAGTTTGTACACTTTAGAGCACATTTCGACAGTCAAAAACTATAGAAATGATCCCTGAAAGTATAGTCTTAACCAGATACTGTGTTGTTTAAAGGGCACATGTTACGAGCACCCCTTACAAGTTGTAGTGACCTTTAACATACACAAAAAAAATATATACAAATCACTCAAAAAAGTTACCAATACCATTCCCAAACACTATACTGTTTTCTGAAATGTGTTGTGTGTTTCTAATTACATAACATGTGTCTTTCTATGTATTTACTCCCATTTCAATTATCTAGCTTACAAGTCTTTCAGTCAAAACATTTGCATATCTGGCAACCCTTACCCAATTGAAGTTTATCCCGCCTCCTGTAAGGTTGTCAGGAGAACCTTAGCTGTTTAACAACCAGATACACTGTACTTTCTGTAGGTTTCTTCAGGGGTGCCCTGCCTAAAAATTGCCCAAAAATTGTATACATGCCAGTACGTATCTATCTGATGGTGTTCTAACAACCAATGACATCATGGTACGCGATGTGTGTGCACATTTTTTCTGCACCGGGTGGAGTTTTTTGGGTGTGTTCACACGCCATAGGCTTTTCAAAAAAAAAAAAATCATGGTACGCGAAGGAGGACATTATGCGCCTGCAAAGCATCCTTGTTTGCCCCTCTGTCTGCGCTGGGGTCACATTAGTAGAGTGAGGTAGAAGAGAGACATTGGAACAAGGTGTATTTACTTTAGAAGAATAAATCACCTCTAATGTAGGGGATGGAACAATCCCAACTGGGACACTCCTTGGTATTACTTGGATACTTTTAAGTGTATCAGGGAGCTGGGGCTGCATGGAGTTGAGCCGGACTTGTGGAAGCCAAAAACTATCCACAAGTTGGTTAGAGCATCGGACATTGTTGTTCCAGGCCTTCCTTCAGCCACTTGCAAAGTGGTCTGGAGGAATGTTTCTTCAGAGACTCACCAACGGTCACAAAGATCTTGCATGGATGGCAATCCAAGGGGGATTGCTGCTCAGGACATACATGCATGCCAGAAACCTGTGCAGATACAGGCGCTGCCCCTTTTGTATCATCCAGGAGGAACTGCTTTGCATGTTTTCCGGGAGTGCCCCTTTGCACAGGGCCTTGGAATCTGAACTTAAAGACTTTGTGCCACAGACTACTATTGCACACTTCGGTGTGTTGAATGGACAATTTTGTGGAACTCATTCACAGAAGGACGTTGACATCGTCTGGCGGGTGCTGTGTTGCTTCAAGGACGCTTTATTGTGCGCCAGAAAGCACCTCATCCACTAGTGGGAGAGGATGTCCATCGAGGACTGTCGCAGACTGGTTTACAGTCTGCTCAGACTACAAATTGATGGACTTTATGGATGTCTGAAGATTTCCCCTCTTCACCTGTGGTTTCTTTGTCAGTTTAATAAATCTTCGCGCCTGTGAACCCCCCCCCCCCCAATCACACCCGTTGAAATGCAATTTGACAGTATATAACTTGATATTGCTTCTCGACCTTTTGGATAAGATCAAGTGTAGTATCTGTTCTTATCAGTTGCCAGAGGATGCGCTGTAGTACCTCCTACATGGGGAGGCAAATCCAATGGTGTCATGGCACCTGGAAGGACAGTTTCGGTAGTGACTACGCCGAGCTGCCCGACAGACACTGGGGGGCGGCCCGTGGTCGAGTCTGAGCCGTCCGTAAGGGTGCTCCTGGTGAGGATGGGTGGCTGCACTGGGTCTGGATTTTTTTCCGGGTCTTATTCCAGCCTTCTGGCTGGTGTCGGTGTAAGTGCTGTCCCTGTCGGCGATCTGGTAGGAGGAGCTGGATCTGCCCTGGAATGGAGACGGGGTAGGCCCATGCAAATCGGCCGGGTTGATGGGGGGCCTGGAAGGGCTAGTATCGGTGGAGGCTGCTATCAAGGGGGCAGCTCTCCCTGAGAAAACCTTGAAGGGCTCTCTATCTGGCAGGGACGAAGGGCTGCACTGACCTTGTCGGGGGGTCGGATAGGAACCAGAAAGCCTAATGTGCCCCTACTTACCTACTTTGATTTTTGTATATTTGCTTTGCAAAATAAACTTAAATATTGCCCCTACTTACCTGGTAGGGGAGACACCATGATCATGAAGGTGTTTCTCCCAGGGCGAGGCTCGGCCATTGCACTCTGGCTGTGCTGACCGTGGTGTCTTCCCTGTCGCTTCTCGGCCTTTTGGCTAGGACTAGGTGTGGTATCTGTTCTTACCCGTCGCAGTTTTTTTGTGATGTCACTCTTTATGCGTGTGCACATTTTTCCCTGCACCGGGTGGAGTTTTTGGGTTGTGTTTTGCACGCCACAGGCTTTTCAACAGAAAAAAATCTGTTCTTATCAGTTGTCAGCGGAGCGCTAAAGCACCTCCTACATGGGGAGGGTGGATGCAATCCAATGGCGTCATTGCAACTGGAAGGATGGTTTCAGCAGGGACTACGCTGTGCTGCCCGACAGTTACTGGGGGCCGGCCCATGGTTGAGTCTGAGCCATCTGGAAGGGTGCTCCTGGTGAGGATGGGTGCTGCACTTGGTCTTGGTCTTTTTGCCGAGTTCTAGTCTGGCCTGCTGGCTGGTGTAAGTGCTATCTCTGTCAGCGATCCGGTAGGAGGAGCTGGTAATGCCCTGTGTTAGGACGGGGTAGGACCATGCAAATCCACCGGGTTGACGGAGGGTCTGGAGGGGCTAGAATTGGTGGAGGCTGCTACCTGAGAGGCAGTTCTCCCCAAGAAAACCTTCAAGGGCTCTCTAGCTGGCAGGGGTGGAGGGCTGCACTGGCCGGTCGGGGGGGGCGGATATGGAACGAAAAGCCTATGGTGCATGTGCCCCTGGAGTGGCAGTCCAGGGGTATCTGAAGATCACTGTGTGTGAGGGACACATTGATTTAAGATACCACGGTCACTGCACCAGATGCATGCTTTTTTTAGCACCTGCCTCCTGGGCCGGGCCTTTTGGCTAGGACCGGAGGAATTTTTTATTCCTGGCCGGAGGGCCTGGTCATTGTTGAACACAATGACCATTTCTTTTCACTCTCCTCTTCACTA